>NC_044986.1:63163652-63336492 GCF_008728515.1 Papio anubis
ATTTGGCTGGATATTGCAAATCAGATTGAGAGTTGGGAAGCAGTCTGTGTTTGACTTCTCTCACATTATCCAATTCTATGAGTCTATGATTGTCATGTACAGAGTGCTTGGCTTAGTGGTTTGTGTATAACTTTTCAGGATTAGTCGTAGCATTGAGCTGGTTCATCCACAAGTTTATCTGGTTCGCCCTATCTGCAGAATGGACACAGTATTTCTGCTCTTTATTCTTGGCTGTTTCCTCCATTTAGTACTCCTCTCTGTCCGTTTTTCTAAGTTAACACATGATATTTTGGTATTTTAGACTCCATTAAGACTTGTCATTTTCTATCTGACCAAAAATCTTGGTCTTCTTCAATCGGTATATCAATACCTCCTTATAGGAAAATATATAAAAGTCATTTATTCGAAAGCATAAATTATAGACCAATAACTGCTTAACATGCTACTGCAGTTAAAAACCAGAGTTGACTCTTTTCTACCAACTCGCCCTCTTTAATTTCCCTGTATATTGAACAAGTCAGTAAAGGCCCAATAATAGGTCAGTTAGTCCACAAAATTTTGTTGAATACTTACTGTGAGGTGCTAGTAGTGTTGTATTAATAAAACAAACATTGTCCCTGCCCTTGTAAAACATAAAGTCCAGTAAGAATGACTTTAAAAATAATTTAACATAACTCATGAAATAATTATAAGTATTTCTAATAGTGCAAGGTGAGAAACAGTGTTGGAGAGCATAGAAATGGAATGGCAGCACTAATATAGGGAATCAGGGATGATACCCTTATAAAAGGGATATTTCAGCTGAGACCTGAAATTAAAGAACTGGCAAGGCAGAAAAAGTAGAGAACATTTCAGACAAAGAAAAACGTGTCAAACATCCTCCCGACTCTGGAAGCCACATGACCTTTCCATTTTTCTCACCACCACTTCTATTCTTGCCTTCATCTCTTTTTCTATAGATTACTCCAATATCCTCATTACTAGCCTACCCTACAAAGTGTTGAAAGATGTCTTCATATAATATAACTATAATGACATCTCTTCCTAAAAATCTACAGTGACTTCCCTAAAGAAAAATGGTCACATTCCCAAGTTTGGCATTTTTGGCCCTTTTCAATGCTAATCAAACTTACTTTTCTTATCTTATTTTCATGACTTTTCTGCCCCACTGATCTATCCACTTTCTTCATCAATACAATTTTACTCTCTGAACTTAGTGCCTTTCTCTCATTATTCATTTCATCTAAAGTCTTTAAATTTCATATAAAGGATGATTTTAATGGCAAAATTTATAACAAATCACAGGCCTCTGTGTTCATTTTGCTCTTCCTTTTGTTTAAAGGCGGTGACTGCTTTCCAAAGAACTACTTTGATGTGTTTATCATTTGGTTACTGAAATGAATAAAAATTTAAATTTCTAGTATGGGAGAGTTTATTGGGAATTTCAGGTGAAAATCAATGTAATTTTATATGTCCAAATGCTTCCAGGAGAATTAGCCAACGGTTGATAGTTCCATTGTCTAAAATAATGACCTAATATAAATCAATGAGGAAATAGATGAAGGCTTGAAATGGCAAGATTTGTTTAAAGGACCTATAATGGACAGAATATATAAAAGTCAGCTAGGCATGGTGGCTTACGCCTGTAATCCTAGCACTTTGGGAAGCCGAGGCAGGTGGATCACAAAGTCAAGAGATCGAGACCATCCTGGCCAACATGGTGAAACCCCGTCTCTACTAAAAATACAAAAAATTAGCTGGGTGTGGTGGCGGGCACCTGTAGTCCCAGCTACTCAGGAGGCTGAGGCAGGAGGATCACTTGTACCTGGGAGGCGGAGGTTGCAGGGAGCTGAGATCACGTCACTGCACTCCAGCCTGGATGACAGAGTGAGACTCCATCTCGAATATATATATTATATATATTTATATAGTATTGTGTTCTCAATATTTTTAAGGGAGTAGATCTTATGTTAAGTGTTCTTACCACAGTTTTCAAAAAGAGAGAAAAAAATTGAGCTGAAAGAAACTCTAAATAGCAAATAAAAATTTGCAATTCATAAAGTTCCAGTGAATACATTTACTAAACCTGTCACGTTATTTTATAAAGGATTTTTATTTAATTAAATAAAAAGTAGCATGAAAGCAAGGCTTGACATATGCAACAAATGTGGTCCTAAAATTATTGCTTACCCTGAATTATTATGAACTGCATTTTATGTAAATTTCACAAAGCCTATTATTTGAAGGAAGCCATTAATAAATCTTGACTACCAACAAATCCCTTGTTAAATAGCTACTTGTCACATACCTATTTCCCTTTTTTTTTTTTTTTTTTTTTTTTTGAGATAGTCTCGCTCTGCCACCCAGGCTGGAGTGCAGTGGTGCAATCTTGGCTCGCTGCACCCTCTACTTCCTGGGCTCAAGTGATTCTCCTGCCTCAGCCTCCTGAGTAGCTGGGATTACAGGCACCCACCACCACACCTGGCTAATTTAATTTTTGTTTTTAGTAGAGACAGGGTTTCTCCATGTTGGCCAGACTGGTCTCAAACTCCTGACCTCAAGTTATCTGCCTGCCTAGGCCCCCCAAAGTCCTGGGATTACAGGCATGAGCTGCTGTGCCTGGCCATAACTATTTCTTAAATATGACTTTTAGAATTGGTTAATTCTAAAGTGAGATAAGCATATATGTATTTGTGAAAATAGCATTCAATTGGGTTTTAATTTGCTCACAGTATTAGAACACAGCTATGGAACTTTTCCTCATTTTTATGTCTCTTTATATTAAAAGAAAGAATGAAAAATTTAGTAATGTAAGAGTTTCTGGCATAAAATTCTGTATCACAGAAGCTGGAAAATTTCGGCTCAGGGTGCAGACTCAGGCACTAACTTGGGGGCCTTGATAATGACTCTGCCACACTTCTGGTCATGCGACTGGGAAGAATTTGTTAACTATTCTATCCCTCAGCTGCCACATCAGTAAAATGGGGAGTATAAACAGAACTTATAACACAGATGTTTGTGGGGATGAATAAGATTGTATAGGTAAGACACAGAGTACTGTTGTGCACACATTGAGTGCCCAATAAATGTTAACTATAATCTACTTTATCACTATCATAATAGAACTACAGCATTTTCAAAATTTCCCAAAATTTAATTCTATGGAGAAAAGGTCCTTTGAAAGAAGTGACATTTCCTGGATTTGAAATACTAGACTGAAAAACAAAGTAAAACACAACAGGAAAAGCCTGGTTTTGTGTTTTGTTGTGTTTTGCTTTGCTTTGCTTTCCTAAAGTACTGTTGGAACACCAGGTGGTTCCATCACGTTTTTATTCTTTTGTGTTCAAAAGAAGAGGAAGGAAAACAAGGTTATGCATTGGCACTGGAGGCACTTTTTTCCCTAAAGTGTTTAGAGGCCTAGAATGTACCTAATAACTTGTAAAGCACCAACTGTATTTCCAGGTTACTAATCAAATTCATTTATATTTCATTTCTGAGCCAGGAAGGCAGACACAAGTTATAGGTAAAGGGCAGGTGCTTTAACTGACCTATGGTAGTCAATAACCAGTCTTTCCTCCCCGATGAAGTCAATTACTAATTTAGAGACCACTGTGTTCCTTGTCTCTTCTCTTAAGCCAAGTATACCACAAGTCAACAAAAATAATGCTTTCAGCAGCCAAACACTAGGGCGAGGAAATGCTTGCTGTCTGCTTGCTCTGTTAGCAGCAAACTACATAGGGAAGCCACGTTCTGGCTCACACAGAGCAAAGAGAACCCTGGCATTGCCACAGCTGTCAGTGGCCTTTTCTGTTTCCCAAGCAAAAATCAGAACTGAATGGGAACCAAAACTATTGAGACCTTCCTACCCACCTGTGATTAAATGAGCCAAATGAGTAGCAACGAGGCAGATGGCCCTAGAGTTAATGAGATTCTTGCAAGCCCACAATTCTGTTGAAATAAAATCTTGTCACTTCAGTTTTCAGTACAAAATTGTGCCAACTGAACCCTCCAACACTTTTCTCCAAAATGGGAGTTGTCAATCTCACAAGGGTCCATTGTCAGAGGACAGCCTTCATGTATAAGAGTATTCAAGATAATCTTGAATTTTGTAATGGTCTGGAATTGCTATGACTCCCTGTATACCAGAACTTTCTTCTCACACATTGATCACTTCAAGTATCCACAGTTTTTCTTTTTTCCTTTTTATTTATTTATTTATTACAGAGTTTCACTCTTGTTGCCCAGGCTGGAGTGCAATGGTGCGATCACAGCTCACCCCAACCTTCACCTCCCGTGTTCAAGTGATTCTCTTGCCTCAGCTTCCCAAGTAGCTGGGATTACAGGCATGCTCCACCATGCCTGGCTAATTTTGTATTTTTACTAGAAAGGCATTTCTCCATGTTGGTCAGGCTGGTCTCAAACTCCTGACCTCATGTGATCCGCCTGCCTTGACCTCCCAAAGTGCTGGGATTACAGGTGTGAGCCACTGCGCCCAGCTGCATCCAGTTTTTCTAGTAGTTTATTCCTAAATAAATATCCTGACTACAGTTAAGAATCCTAAAAGTGAATGATTACATTTATAGCTGTTTTCTTTATACCTTCATCTATATCTCTAAGTATTGTTCTGATTAGACTTCCTACTTTAAAACTTCATCAACTCACTCAGGCATAAGTCACCCTGCATTCTGCAATCTTCTGGATTTTGAGTCCCTTTGAATTGCCACTGACCATATGACTTACCCATTCCTGTTTCCATTTCTATCTATTTTTTTGGCACTTTGACCTCAATAGCTTTCTCCTCCTCCTCATTTACAGCATATATCCATTGCGCTTCTGGCCAACTTCCATAGCACATTTTCTTCCTTCTGTAGCTAAATCTAAATCTGCAGCTGTTTTAATATGGCATCTGTGGTTAATTTTTAGTACAATATTGCACATATTGAATGGCAGTAATGCCCAATGCTACTGCAATATTATGTGAGACTTCAAATGGATGGAACCTGTTAACTCATTGCAAACTCATGCATTATAAAAATGGCATAGCACTTACCCAAAACATACAGTACATGTATGGAGAAACTACAGGTTCCTTCAACGACTTAAGAAGTGAGCACATTGCATCACCTTCCTGCTGCTGCAGTGTGCTATAATTTTCCCACTTACTTGCTCCCAAAGTTGCATCAAGAGAACAAAGAGAAAATGAAATCCACAGGAAGCTACCAAAGGCTGCCTATTTGGCTCCGCTATCTGTCCATTTTTCTAGGTTATGAGACTGCTCTTGGTGACTTTTGACAATATGAGAACACTTCTGTCACCTGTAATGATGAGGCAAGGGGATCCATACACATAACATTAGATAGATGAGAATTCCGTGAAAAAGTATAAGTCATTCAATATACTAGCATAGACCAAAATCTTAAAATAAATACATTTGCATTCTGGCAGTTTGAACAGCAGAGTTATTTGGAAGAATGGCACTAAAGACAGTGAGCCCCTTTAAGGGCAGCCAAGAGCTAGATTTTGCTAGTTAAGCATTTAAAGTAAAACAGAGGCCAGTTGGAATCATTTTGTACTGGAAAAAAGAAACGCAGAGGTGGAGTCAAATAGAATTAGTTTCAAATACCAGCCTTGCCCCTCAGTAGCTGGGTGACTCAAGCAAGTTATCTAACTTCTCTATATCTCAGTTTTTTCACCTCTAACCAAGGATAATGCATTCCTTACACACTTCTTGAGAAGATAATTTAATGTAAAGCACCCAGGACAATGTCTAGTGTATAGCAGTTACTTCAGTTTTTTAAAGGTGGCATACAAACATAATTATAGCAGGCTTTGGAAGGAAGAGGTATACAATATTGTCTTAAGAATAAAAGAGCAAGTACTGAAATTAGAAAAGACAATTGAAATAGAAAAAATTGTTCACCTTGTGAGGTTATATAAAATAGAATAAAAAAGATCAATGAATAGATAAGGTCGGATGGCAAAAGATAAGCTATGTAATAAGACAAGTTAAGGAAGAATAAAAGGTGAGAGAAAAGAAAGGTAGCAAATAGATTAAAATGTCAAAAGACAGGTATGAATGGAGTCTTGCCTTTCCAGTAAGATATTATGAGGAAATTAGGGACCCTAAGAGAGAAACTGAAGTCTTTCAGCTGACCTGGTAGGAAGAAAGGGAGAAAGCGTAAGACTGCAGGGAGACAATGCAAGCTACATCTTAAGCAGACTGTCTGCAGAGGGCTTGAGCCTTCCAGCTCTGAAGGCACCCTTGGCTCAGGCAGCACTAAAGGAAGTGCACTAATGAGCAGAAGGGCAGGGTGCTGAGAGCAGCGACTGCCGAACTTCCTGGTCAAGCAGGGGTTTTTGATTTCATAAATCCATTACAATGTGCTATATTGATTTCACAAAGTCAGCAGGACTTAAAAAGTTAATGAGCAAAATATTTTTTTATTATTTTTGAAAACACTGCAGTGTCTACAGCTTAGCAAACTTGGCAGAAAGACAAATGGAGGCTTTGGCTGCCGCAGATTTCATTCCATCCTAGCCCCCTCCCAGCCATGTTCCTCATCTCAGCATCAGCAAAGAATCAGGAGCTGGCATGATACACTGGTGCATTATGCCAACAAATCTCTCCCTGGTATCTGAAGCAGGGGCAGCCCCAACTAATGTGTCTGTGTTTAGGCACTAGTGAGTTTTGTACGGGCGCCCAGGCATCTCCAGATGGAGCAAACAAGGAAAGGAACGAGAAACCCACCTGACGAAGGATATAAAACACAGAAGGACTGCATTTGTGATTGTGGTTCTTGATAGGTAGTCACTGCCCTCTTCTTCCCAACCATGGTAACATCTAAACTGGAGTTTTTAATGAATTGTTTACTTTGTACAACACCAAAAATAAGAAAACTGATAAGGAGTTTGTTCTGCCACTGAAGCCCTGGCCCAATGCCAACAGCATCAGAAATGACTTCAGGTGAAGGGAGGCATAGATAATTTAGTCTTTCTCCACAGCAAAATAAATTATCCCATGATATAGTTTTTAGGAAAAAATGCAAAGTGGGGGATAAATACATTCTGCTAAAATTTTACCGTTAAAATTTACTACCTGTTAAAAATGTACCATTCTAGGGTTGTAAAATAATTAATGTTAAAAATAATAGCTAATGTTTTAGCACTTGCTAGGTGATAGGCTCTATGCTAAGTCCTTTGCATGCACTATGCCATTGAATTCTTAGAACAACCGTAAATGATAGATACTATTATTATCTCAATTTTATAGTTGATGATAATCGAGGCTAAGGCTAAATATCTCCTGAGTGCCATGTGGTAAGTGACATTGCGAAGTCTCGTCTGTTTACACTAGAGCCCCTGGTCATTCCATCAGTAAATAGTTATTGAGCACCTAACACATGCCAGGCACTATTCTAGGAGTCATCCGCTATGAAAAAAATCACTTTTTAAGTCAAGATAATGTATTTACCAGAAATGAAAATATTTCAGCGAATGATGATGTTCTTTCAGAATGTGATTTCACTTATTGTCAGGATTGAGAACCAGAAATCCAGAAGACAGTTGATAAACTGACTAAAGGGAAACTAAGAGAATACCAAACATTACTCTGAATATGTGAATACAACAAATGGGAGAACAAGAAGGAAAGTTAAAAGTCTAAGAAGTTAATGTTTTCTTGCATAGAGAAAGCAGATAAAATTGACCAAATGTAAATATGAGAGAAAGAGTAATTACTAAAAGGAACACCAAGGAAATAAAATCTGTGTTTCTTAGGAAGTCAGTTTGTCTTACAAACACAACAAAGCCATGAGGATAGATTAAAAAATAAACTGATACATAAACTTGATCTTCAAAATACTTCTCAATGCGTTCATGATTCCTTTTAATATTATTAGGGTAAATAGTAAATATAGCCTGCAGAAATTTTACCCTCTTAATTATTCATTCCTTTATGCTTTTTTTCTTGTATGTACTTGATGACTAAGTCATACTTAAATGACTTAAGAAAATGTGCTACAAGTAAAGGAAAATGAAAATTTAAATAATTTATTTTTGGTAATTTTCCTTTTACTTTCACAAAACTCACAAATAAACAGAATTAGGTAAAGATATGCCACACAAAATATTGCCTTTTACTGACACACATTTTTTGCTCTGTTTTGATGCTTTTTTTTTTTTAAGTACAACAAGAACATGAATTCAAGATAGGCACCTGCTTAGATCCCACCCTCATTTCCTACAATCCTCTCCCTTCTTCACTACTGTTGAGCCAAAATATTTCAGTTCTACAAACATACAGAGCTCATCCCTGCCTTTGTTGCTTTGTCTCAGATTTTTCCATTATCTAGAATGTTCCTTCCTAGATATTTTCCTTATGGCTACCTTCTGTGAAACTAACATTATCAATGATAAAGGTGATAAAACCACCTTTATCAATCATGGGTGAGTAAAAATCAAATAATGTACTCATATAGTTTATTTAGTAAAGGAGTGATTTATAGTAATACAGTGATTATTTATTATTATGAAGTTTAATAATATGATAGCAGATATAATGCAGAATTCTGTACTACAAGAACCAGGGAGGACTGCTTACCAAGGGTGAGAGAATAAAGGAAGAAACAGTTCCTGCAGCTCAGAACATGAAAATATAGGAGAAGGTTGCCCAAAAAGAACTTGGCCTTAGATAAAGAAAAATACTGCCAATCAGTGTGGAGCTGGCAGGGAGGATCCAGGGAAAAGCATACCTAGCCCTCCTCCTCCCCTAGTTCTCTAATCTTCTGCAGATGGTTCCCATTGGTCAAACACACCCAGAGGCCAGTAGTAAGGCAGACCAACAACACAGTCCATAAAGTTTGGTCTTCTGGAGTGGAAAGCAGAGTGGAGAAGGGCAAAGAGACCAGGAGGGGCAGGTGGAAATGATCAGCAAGCACCCAATCGCGTTGCCCCAGTCACTTCCTACCACATTTCCCACATTCCTTCTGTTGTTTGTTTGTTTTTTGAGACAGTCTCACTCTATCGCCATGCTGGAGTGCAGTACTGTGAGCTCAGGTCACTGCAACCTCCGCTTCCTGGGTTCAAGTGATTCTCATGCCTCAGCCTCCCGAGTAGCTGGGATTACAGGTGCACACCACCACACCCAGCTAATTTTTGTATTTTTAGTAGAGACGAGGTTTCACCATGTTGGCCAGGATGGTCTCAATCTCCTGACCTCATGATCCTCTGGCTTCAGCCTCCTAAAGTGCTGGGATTACAGGAGTGAGCTACCACGCCCGACCCCACAATCCTTCATTTAATTATTTGCATTGTACTTACTATTGCAATATTTTCTTTTTAGTTTGTGCATCTGTTTAACTAACTGTAAATTCCAGATTTGCCTGTCCGGTTAATCAGTATGTCCCAGAGATTAAACCAGTGCCTGTATATGTTAGATATAAATACTTGCTGGATTAATTAAAATAGCAAGACTGCTGGGCGTGGTGGCTCATGCCTGTAATTCCAACACTTTGGGAGGCCGAGGCAGGCAGATCACTTGAGGCCAGGAGTTCGAGACAGCTTGGTCAACATGGTGAAACAGTGGAGCAAGAGAGAATTAGAGAGACAGTTATAAGAGTATCACGTTGATTCAGATGAGAGATGGGAGAAGTGATCAGAGTCTGTGGACTTATATTTGAAGGTAGAGGTGAAATGATTTCTTGATGATAGAATGTAGGGCTGAAGAATCAGGAGTCAAGAGATGCTGAGGTTTGGGGTCTTAGCAATCAAAGATGCTCAGAAAGACTTTGTTATTTGTTTGTTTGATTTGTTTTCCAGTTGACTCTGAAAAAGAGAGGCTCATCCGTTTGTTATTTACCTCATTGCCATGAAAATTCATCCACTTACTACTATCTCATTGCCATGAATCACTGAGGAAATGTCTGGTCCTTAAACTTTGTGTAGTTAACTTTGGAACACCATTTTTCCATTCAAAGACTTACCATTACACTTTAAACATAGAATATGAACATAAGATAAGATGCTGGCAAAATAAAAAATATGAACTACTTCATTTCTGTGAATTTAGCTCATGATAACTACATTTGGATAAATTTTGTGAAGATGGATTTTGATCCAGATTTAAGATTTAAGCAGTGGCTTTACAATTTAAGTTAGTTTACAATGAATTAAAGGAACTCCTTTTTATGCAGAAGGTTTTAAAAAATCAGGTTTCATATTTTTCAAATGGTCTTTTTAAAACATTTCTATCATAACAAATGTGGGTTGCCAAATTATAAGTAATTAGAATATAATCATATGCTTCAGTATCAAAACTTTTTTTAATATAATTTAGTCTTTTTGTCATTAATTTATTATTCTTTAGGATAGCAGAGACTCTGTAGTATCATGAAGGAACACAGGTTTTGAAGACAGAAACTAAACTCAGATTTCCAATTCCTTTGTAACTTGCTGGCATCATAAACTTGGATCAGGTTTCCTAGTCTTCAAACTCAAGTATCTTCATTGATTTAAAAAGGATCCCCAAAATAATACTACCTCACAGGATCATTGAGAAGATTATATTAAAGTTTTCTGTTTGTTTGAATTTACCTCATTTGGAATTTACTAATTTAACAGAGATTATGATTTTGGTAGAAATCCATCAAAGCAAAATTTAAGCCAATACAATGATTTTCCAGCTATTACACAGATACTCATCTAAAGTTAAAGTATATATATTTTACTGACATTCCACAAACTCAGTCATTCTTACTGAGTTGAAAAGCTCCAACTTCTGGGTATTGTGTGTTTTTATTTGGCAGTCATTTTGACAATTTTATTCTGAATGTAAATCTATTTTTAGACCAGCATGTAGTATTTTATATAGTATGGTAAAGAAGCTGATATTTTCGTTATGATATACTATGTCCTATCAGTGTTTCTGATTGCCAAAACCAACAGTTCATGTTTACAACCTTTCAGAACATCCTGCAGTCTGATTAGGTTACCTCTCAATACTAGAAACTAAAATGAGGCCACAGCTAAGAAGAAAGGAGATGGGTGCAATTTTTTTTCCTACTTATTCTTGTTTCCTAATAATAATACTTACAATCAATAGATCATTATAAACCTCTCTCCTGAAACTCTGCCCTCCTCCTTGTTTCTCTCCACCCTAAACACACACACACACACACACACACACACTTAAATATACCGGGTTCCCCTATTTGCTCCACTACTCACTGAAGGATCATCTTCCTCTTCATTTCCTTACACATCCAGGTGCTTCCTGGGCTTTGGTCCTCAATGTTTCCTCTCACTTAAAAAAAATTCCCTTTACTACCTCTCCTTTATCAGTCTTGTTACCTCTCATAGCAAGAAAAAGTGTTTTTTTTTAATTTCTTGAATTTCCTGGAAATTGTATCTGTTTTACTTGGATGGCTCTTTTCTAGCAGCAAGAAATGAAGAATCCGATTTGGAGTAAAATCTCTTTGAAGGTAATGCCAATACCTTATTCCTCTTCTTTCTCCCATTGACTGTAGCAGAGGGCCCTCCTAGGGATCAATATTTAACTCTTGAATTAATCAACTGTTATTTTAGAATGCAGCATAAAGTTCTCATGTATTTAATATATGTCAACTTATTCCCTAAAAGTCCACAGAAACAAGCATTGTAGTAGAGGAAAATTTATTGAAAAATATTGTTCCAAAATCTTGCTTCTTGATTGTATTAGTATGTATAACAGAATTAGACTACTTTAATACCCGAATTCATTTTTATTTCATTGTGGAATAAAATGAGTGCTGCAGATGCCACACTATGGTTTGGTTGTCATATACGAGTGGTCATGTGGGATTAGCCTGATACATGTATGAACTCAAATATCCATGTTAGCTAACAAACAAAAGGAGTGGGTAAAGAGATGTGTATATACATACTGAAAGATTTTTTTCTATATATGAGTGAATAGCTTACCTAACCTAACAGTCTTTACATAACAAGACTACTTATTTAAATTTTAAAATAATTTACCTCTAGATTGGTTTTTGAGTGAATTTCCTCAGAAAATCCATTTTCATGGCACAGAGGATTATCATACTCGGCTGCTGGTCTGAGCTCATCCAGCAAATACACTTGAGTGCTTTTGTTATCCACTAGAGTAGAAGATCTCAAAGACCAGAAGTTACTCTATGATTATTTAGTGGCAGTAGGACTTAACACAGTTCCTGGCATTTAGTGTTCAAGAAATATTTATTGAACTTCATTAAAAAAGTAAGGTAGCCACCTCAATATCTTAGTTTATACACACATTTTCAGGCACATATATATTATACAAAGAAAAATGCAACAACAATCCTCGCATAAAACAGATAAGAAGCTCTTCCCACTATGAGGTGGGTTGGAGAAGTCTTCATTTTCTTTAAGAGTTTATACTCAAGCTTGTCAGTAGACATCAGTAAGCTGTTATCAGATTCCTTCTCTTGGCTCAGTTGAATCTGCTTCATGAACCAAGTCAGGTTCTCTTCCATGGCAAAAGTAATGAAGTGGGGCCAATGTGTACCATTGCTCCCAATATCCACAGCAGCCACCCAACACTGTAGTGCTGTGGCCAGGTGAAGAGACTCTGAAACTGTAGTACTATCCTTTGAAGCTACCACAGTTCTTCTCTATTCTGAATTAACCACATCCTTGTTTCCATTTAAGTAAGAAAGATGCACAGAGGCTCAACCCACCCATTATTGAACATATTTTGCATATGGAATTTCTAACCACCATATTTTTCCAGGAATGTTTGCAGATGGAACCTATTTAGATTTTTTTTGTACATGGATGCCTAGAGAATCATAGAAAAAACTAGAAATCATCTAGTTCTAATCTAATACCCACATTTAGCATTCAAGGTAACTGAGAAATAAAGAGGTCAAATGTTGCTCAAGATGACTCAGCAAGTTAGGAGCCAGTGTGGACCAGATAAGTGTCCTTTTCTCTACACCACGTGGATAATGGATGTTTATAGCAAAGCTAACATTGAACCTGTTGAGATTCATTTGGATAATCTGGATAATCTGGAATTTTATGTCTCACTATATGATAATGTTCATAAATTGAATTATGTAACAAAAATCTGTCCTTTACCAATACAGATATCCTATTCAAGGAAGTAAAATTTCACTAGTATCATGGGCATCTTTACCATGTCAGTTTCAGCAGCCCAAGTAGAACTCTAGTTAATTTCTTTTGAATGGTAGGTCAAGCAAAGCATCATTATTCCTATGAACACTTAACACTTTTTGAGTAATCATGAGGGCATGTATTGAACATTTTGGTGACAGAAGTATCTGCTAATGATGGAAATGTATTTGCTAGTGATACAAGTCTTACAAGATACCCTGCAGAAGAACCTTCAGAAAATAACCTCTGACCTTGAAGAACAGATATTCTAAAAACACACAACACAGGGGTTTTGTACATGAGCAGCCCTTTGGAGCTTTTCCAACTTTTCAAACATTCAGGGAAGTAAAAATGTCATTATGCCAGGTTTTCTAAATTTTCATATTTCAAATTAGTATAATTTGAGGGAAGTTATTTAAATGATCTGCACATTACTTATCAAGACATATATTTCTGAGTGCCAATGTCCAGGAATTAGTTTGCTCTTCTGAAATAATATTTAAAATAATCCTTTTTAAAATTAAAGGATATTTTATCAACATGAATAGCCTGTCTCAGAAAATTATATTAACACTAAATCACAGGTAACACCATCATGTTTTATCTCTATTTATTTTGATTTTTGAAGTAATTTAAAAGGGTATATTTGAACATTATAAAGTAACACTAACAAGTAAAAACATTTTGTAGACTCAGTGAAAACAAATTTTTTATTTGTTTATTTATTTATTTACTGAGACAGAGTTTCACTCTTGTTGCCCAGGATGGAGTGCAACAGCACGATCTCAGCTCACTGCAACCTCCGCCTCCCGGGTTCAAGCGATTCTCCTGTCTCTGCCTCCTGAGTGGCTGGTATTACAGGCATGCACCAGAAAACAAAATATTGTATTCATCATTAGTAACATTTGCGAGAACTCTGTGCTGTTTAAACTTCATAAAGTATATCACATGTAGGATATTTTCTAGTTTTCTAGTCTCTTCTGTATATATGCCAGAATATTATCAAATACTTTCATTTAATCAGTTATGATTATTTTATACCAAAGAAATCTCATTCTAGAAAGACGGCCACCTACTCACCACTCCTGTTGGCCATTAACCTTCATACCTCCCCTCTCAGTGTTCTGTCTTGGATCTTCTTTCACCGTATAAGTCCCAGGGTGGATTTGATCCAGTCACTCTCCAGCAAACATCCTTGTATGTATCTTTGTGAACGTCAACAATTAGGATATGGACTTCCTCAGCCTTACCAGATGTTGCCAAAATTGCTCTCCAAAGAACTAACATCAATTTACATTCCAGCCAGCAGTGAATGAAAGTTTCAGTTTCTGTACCTCCTAGACATATGTATTGTCATGCTTTAATTTTTATCATCTAATGGCTGTGAGATGCAATCTTATTATTGATTTAATTTTTATTTCCCTAATCACCGGTGAAGCTAAGCATCTTCTTACATGTTTATTTGTCCTTTGGTTTTGCACTTCTGTAAATCGACTGTTTATATCCTTTGCCTATTTGTTGTTCCTTTGAGTTTCTCCCTCCTCCTTTTCCTATTATTCTTCCTCTTCCTCCTCCTCCACTCCTCTTCCTCCTTCTTCTTCCTAGGAGTTCTTAGTTTATCTGAATAAAAATTCCTTGTCAGTTCTAGTTCTATGCATTACAAATATGTTCTTCCAGTTTGTGACTTGTCTTTTACTTTTTTTTAATGGCAACAGAAATTTAAATTCTAGTGAATAAATATATCAGTCTTTTCATTTAACGCTTAATGCCTTGGATGAAAATGTTTTATCCCAGAGTTACAGAACTATTTTCTTAAATGTTCTTATCACAGTTTTAACATTTGTTGATCACATTTAAGTCTGTAATCCATCTGTTGTTTGTATTTGTTCATAATGTGAAGCAAGAATCTAATTTTAATTTTTCCTTATGGATACTTCTTATTTATTAATTAATCCACTAGTTCTTCCTTCTTCTCAATTTTAATGCCTTTTTAGTGATACAACAAGGCTCTTATGAGTGAGGATTACTTTGAGGCTTTCTATCCTCTTCAATTTGACCATTTTTATATCCCTGTACCATTATTATACTGCTTTAATTGTTATAGCTTTATAAGTTTTCTGTATTGGTGTTTCAGTTATTTATTGCTGCAAAACAAAACAGTGGAGATTTTCTCAAAAAATCATTATTTTCCATGATTTTATGGGCAACCATAAAATTCCGTTTCCCACGGTATCAGGCCAGGCACTGAGACAATCATAAGGTCCAAAATAGCCTCATTCGCATGGTTGACTACCACAGTGCTAGCTGACAAATGGGAGCTCAGCTGGGGTTTTCAACTAAAGCCTTGTTTTTCTCCATGTGGGTATCTCTATGTGGCTATTTGAGCTTTGAAAAGCATGACAGATGGAATCCAAGAAGAAATATTCCAAAAAACAAAGGCAGAAATTGCAGATGTCTTAAAGTCTAGCCTCAGACATCACTCAAAGCCACCTCTGCCTTATTCTATTCCTACAAGTAGACTAAAAGAAGGTAAAGTAGACTGCACCTCTTAATGGAGGCGTGGCAATGTCACATTGCTAAAAAGTACCTGGGAAAGAAAATAGTATTGTGATCATATTTGGAAATAACAATCTATTGCACTCTGGCAGGATAAGCCTTGTCATTTCATTAGGCTTCTTCAGCATCATTTTGGACGCTTTTCCTTCCAACTATGAATCTACGAATTTTAGAGTTAACTTATCTGGTTCCATTCAAGTTTTATAATGTGATTTTTGAGTGAACTTTCAAATAACATTCTTCAACAAATGTTTATTGAGCACCTATTATGCTCTTGCACTAATGAGACATAAATGAAAAAAACAGACAAAACCTCCATCTTTTATTGAGCCTATATTTTAGATTATGTGGGGAAAATAAAAATATTTATGACTTTTGGTGTTCCAATAACATATTTTGTTTCACAAATTTGGTTAGATCTTCTTTATGTCCTTCATCTAAGCTTTATAATTTCTTCTGGTAAATTTTTATAGTACCTCTCTTATCTGATTTATTCTTAGACAAATTTTTGTCTTCTTTCTCCCAATATTTAGACTACGCTCTTTGGTCAAAAGTTTTAATTTTGTGTGTCTTCTGATAGCACCAAGTACATTGCCAGATACAGCAGGACAATGTAAACTTGGTGAACAGACTGAATAAAAACTGAAGTAAAAGGTTTAATTCTCCACTTGTAAATATTAATCATGCCAGGTCAAACGATCTTAACCAAGCTAAACTCCTAGAAATAAGTAGCATTCAGGTAGTAATTGAGTTGCCATCACTATATTCTTATAGCAGGTCCCTTGTATAAAAGCCAGTAAGTAATGTAAAGGAGCAACTACCCAGGTACTCCAGTGGTTAAAAGGAAAAGATGAAAAGAAAGAAGAAAGAAGAAAGGAAAATGCTCTCCAAGCTTTATACAGACATTTAACGTAGTTAAAAATGGGTTTGTCTAGCCTTTGTTAATCACACCTTTAGCTAATAACTTCAAAATTTGCTTCTAAATTAGGTACAGTGTGGAACAAATTAGCTCAGTTAATAAATGGAATGAAGCTCAGTGTGAGTCTCTTTAAAAGCACAAGAACATTCCTATTTCATCCTTCAATTACCAAATATCTGCAATTCCTAGTTTCACATCACGCTGAACTTCTAAAGTAGGAAAAAAAGCAGTTGAAGTAATATTACAATAGCAAATGACACAAAAATAGCATTAAGTACCAAGGATACCTAAGATTCATTATTTCAATTCTTTACTCTCAAGATGGGCAGATCTGACACTGTGAAAATTGCTGACAAAATCATGACTTGCCACCAAACAGAATTTTCAACATTTCAAGTTATGAAAAGATAAAGAATAGCCTGAGGACTATTTCACTATATTCAATACTATTTATAGAATACAGCTGCAGGCCTTTGTATATCTAAGAATTATTGTGAAGAAGTTTCACAAAACATCAGTCCTTTGAGAATTTCCATACATTGTTCAAGTTATTTAAAATCTGCCAAATGTTACAATATGAAATGTAAAACTAGGAAACCATAATGCAACAAGTGGAAAACATGGGCTCAGCTAATACCACAACACACTGCCAAGATGGAACTCTCCACAAGGTGTATCTTCCTGCTACTTCTGTCCTGCTATTTCCCAGAGTTCATTCCTTCTCATTCCAAGTATATGCTAAATACTCCTAAATCTAGATCTCTAACCCAAGATGTGTCACTTGAGCAACAGAGCCACGTTTCCAATTCCTCTGAGGTGTCATTGCTTGAATGACACAGAAATACTGCATACTCCATAATCTCAAACATAACCCATGATTTCCATACTCTCCTCCTTTGTATTTCTCTCTCAGTGAATAGAACCACCATCCACCCAGGCCTTTGTGACAGAATCTTGGGTGTCATTGAAGACACTTTTTCCTCTCTCTTACTTCTCATATCAAATTGATTATCAAGTCCTGGGAATTACACAGGATCTCATCCCTTTATGTCACACTGACCAGTTTCCTCTTCTTCATGCCCACTGCCATAGCCTTGGTTCAAGTCCTCGTCATCTCCTACATGACCCATGGTAGCAGTCAGCTACCTGGACCCCCTGCTTCTAGATGTACCTCTTTTAATCCATTCTCCAAACATTCACCAAGTGATCTTTTTAAAACACAAAGCAGATAAAATTACCCATACCTACCTGTTTAATACCTTTCAAAGGTTACCAATATTCTTACAGGATAAATTACAAATCCTTAACGTTATTATCTGGCTCTTGTCTAGATCTCTATATTTTTTATTAAGTTCAGGTTCTTTCCTCATCTGCTACCTATCCATGCCAGACTACTAACACTCAGACTGAGTCTCACTAATTTGTAGCTTTGCTCACACTGCTCCTTCTGCTTAAAAGATCTTCAAATCCTCTCCCCCACTCGCCTTTAACCTGATGAACTTATAATCATTCTTAGGGTCTAATGCAAGCATTACTGCCGCTACAAAACTTCCTGAAATCCACATAGGAAATTATACACTCCCATCTTTGTTTCATAAATCTAATAAGAACTAATATTTATGGAGTACTGATATTGCATTAGACATTGTATTCAGTGCTTTATTACATTATTGTATCCTGTAAACTTATAAATTATTTTCACATTACCTTACTACTATATCCAACACAATCACTTGTAAATTAATTTAGTATGCTTTATTTTGCCTACTTATTTATATATTTTTAAATATTCTCCTACTAGACTGAAAACTACTTAGGACTGAACTGTGTTTCATCTTACTCTCTATTGCCTAAGCTACTTCATTGCACAAGTAGATCTCAAAGCTCTGTTGATAAACGAAGTTTAATGGTTTCAAGGAGACTGATATTATATAATTAGAGATGTTATCAAATGCATTAAAAATTTTAATGCATCCTGAATCAAAGCAATTATCTATCTAACTTAGTAGCTGTGCAACAAAGTAAAAAGAGCAAGAGTGCCATTAATATATCTCAAAGATAAGCTTAATTATTAATGCATGTTTGGACTGGGCACAGAGGCGCACGCCTGTAATCCTAGCACTTTGGGAGGCCGAGATGGGCAGATTGCCTGAGCTCAGGAGTTTGAGACCAGCCTGGGCAATATGGTGAAATCCTGTCTCTACTAAAATACACAAGAAATTAGCTGGGTGTGGTGACATGCACCTGTAGTCCCTGCTACTCAGGAGGCTGAGGCAGGATAATTGCTTGAACCTGGGAGGCAGAGGTTGCAGTGAGTCAAGATCGCACCACTGTACTCAGCCTGGGTGACAGAGCAAGACTCCATCTCTACCAAAAAAAAAAACCAAAAACAAACAAAAAAACCCCAGCATGTTTGTGTCAATCACTTATGTGTTTATTTAAGTTAATTAGAGCCTATGCAGTTTTCTGCTTGCTCAACTTATGGAAAAAAAATTTCTAAGGTTATGTGCAAAAATATTGTTTAAAGTAGCATTTGAAATTTTGCTCTACAATTACACTGTTAAACATAGTAATTCTAAACAATTCCATGTGAACTAACATCTGTAAATGTTCAGCAATTATCCACCTGCCGACAGTCTGTAATTCAGCTTTGTGAGTACTACTGGTTTGTGACATTAAATCAAGAGGTTTAATATTTTATCTTGGATTGAATGCAAAAAACAATCAAGAATAAGACAGACATTTAGCTGCCTGGATATCAGTTATAGATCTGTTGATATTAATACTAAGAGAGAGTCATCAGTTCCCAAAACTTTTAGATACAGTGGCAAGAATAAGAGCAGAAGATGATGTGCACATCAAGCAGCTTTTTCATCCTTGCTTAGTGTCAAGTGTTTAGCAAAACAACCCTTTGTGTTATTTCAGCATTTCAGAGGCCTAATTTTCCATAGTTGTGACTCACATATCCTATTCATAGGCAGAAGTCTTATAAAAATGAATGTGACTGAGATACAATCTGAGCAGAAAATACTTATTACCAAATGACCACAAATTCTTTCTTGTTTGTAAAAATTAATTTACCTGTGTTAAGTTATTTCAATTAGATTTTATTTTAAAACCAGCACTTTAAGCATGATGTATCATCTAATAACTGATAAAACAATAACATTTCAAAGACATATCTAGAACAGTTAAACCAAATTCTTGTCTGTTCATAAGCTCTGGCAAAACCTTTAGGTCCGTGCTATTTAGCAAACATCTCTCTTAATATGTATTCATATAACTAAATACTCCTATACACTGTTTTCCTAAATTCAGGGTTCTGGATATTCTTTCCCTCTTTATTAGGAAATCATCTCTCTGTTCTATCATATTTCTTCCCAAGCAAGTTTGTCATCTAAATACCTCATTAAATAATCTTATACCTTATTCTGTCAAAACAGTCTGTAAGAGAAATGTTCCCCAGGCAGAGGAAGTCCTCAAATTTGTTGCTATTTCCTATTCTCTTCTTAGTTAGTGGCTCAACTATGCACAAGATCACCCAAGCCAAAAGCCTACAGTCATCCATTCTACTCCATCCCCACACTCCTAATTGGTGATTAAGATCTATTGACTCTTCCTCCTGAATATATTGCAAATCTATTTGTTTCTCTTCAAGTTCACTACCACTGCGTCATCATTCATCACTTGGATTATTGTAATGATTTTCTAATTGGCCTCCCTGCCCACCAGCCTCAGTTTTATCCCCTCATTTCTCCCCATTCCAGTTCATTCTTCTCCAACAATTGTAATTATAATTCTAAAATGAAATGGCTGATGCCATTTCCCTACATAAATAAGATGCAAACCAAATTCCTGGCACGGCATTTTAGCACAGCCTTTGCATATCTCACCAGATTTATGTCTCATCTATCTTCCCATAAACTCCAATGCTACAATTCTTTTTCTATAAGCAGAAAGAAGTGCCTCCTTACTCTATGTTTACTTAGTATACACAGTTGTTTTAGTACTAGTTGCGGGAATAAAATTCAAAATAGAAGAGAGAACAGTACTTTTTTAAAGCACAAGAAGCATAGTTAATGTAAAAGCATAGCACAAAATAAAATGTAGACATAAATCAAAATATATCAATGACCCAATAAATACAAAGGGACTAAAGTTGTCAAGTAAAGGACAGATATTGCAAATTACATTTTTATGCTTTTTGCAAGACACATAAATAAAATACAATGACACAGAAAAGTTGAAAATAAAAAGATGAAGAATGACAATGAACAAAAGAAAGTGAGACACTTGTAGAGAGGCAAAAAAGGCACATTGGAAATAAAGAAGTTTCTATGAAACAATAAAGAAGGAATCAGCAAAAAATACAGTAATTCCAAACTCATATGTGAGTAATAACATTGTCCAGAATATACAAAGTAAAACTGAGATTAGAAAGAGCAATTGTCACAGATCAACAATAATGGGAGATTTCAATATACTTTTCTTATAACTGATACATCAGGCAGCAAAAGACATTAGTAGATTGTAGGAGATATAAATAACACAACTAAAAAGTTTGTTCCAATGTATATATGTAAAACCATGGACCCTACAATTAGAGAACACACATTCTACTTAAATATATAATAAGCTTTAAAACTGAACATATACATAAAGCAAATCTCAATCAACACCAAAAATTCAGTATCACTCAGAACTTCTGTCAATATAAGACAATTAAATTAGAAATTTTTTTTTACTATTTTAGTTGTAAAGAAAACAGAACATGGGGCAAAAGTTAATAAAATTGGAACGCTATAGAAACACAGAAAACCCTCATATTTCAAAATTAAAGATATTTGTACTACTTTTATTTATCATTTTCAATTGATGGTTTGCACTCAGATATTTCATTAAGACTTCAGTTATTTCAATAATTTAAACATGATTTTATGCTTTAAAATGTATCCGTTAAAAGACCTGTGACTGAACTACAATGTAAATCGATTAATTAATAACGGGCATTGCTAAATTGACACTGGAAGTTGAAATTATCAGAGGCCTTCTGGCTAACATTTTCAAGAAAAAACTTGGGATTCCTGAAAAATAATATATAATCAAGGTATTTGGATAGGTAAGCATCTAATAATTAAATTAATATCATCAATTTGTACTACACAGAAAACTGGGCTGTTGTCATCTTATATGGATCAGAACATGATTATGCCATAAAATCCTTCAATTTTTAGCTGGAAGCTTCAATCACTATTGTCTCTCTTATCTAACTATAGAGGTGATCAGACAGCATGCATCCCTTTAGGTCACAAAACAAATACTATTAAATGCCGACCTGTAAATGGTGCTTCTGGAAACATAATGAACTAGATCTGGGTTAGTTTGGGATGAAATAGGCCTTAACTTAGATAGAAAGTAGAAATGAATAATGTACATTTCATAAGTCAATGTAAAAAACAATTGCCAATTTTACTGTATTTTATTAATTTATCTTAGCTGAATTTTACATCACTGACAAAGAGATTACTTAACCATCAATTTTTCTGATTTGTATACTAATTCTAGTCTTATTTTCCTAAAATATTTTTCTAATAACAGAAATGTATTCACAAATTGTAATTAAAAGTCATTGAAGGTCATCTGATTTGTTGTCTTGGCTTTAGATCAGTGACTAGATCTTCCCAGTCACTGCTCTGTCAGGTTTAATACAATGCATCCATTTGTCTTACTAGCATTTCAATTTACGGGATAGCTGTTTTCACAATTAAAACTACTGAAGCTTTAATATACATGGAAATTATCATGATAGCATTTTCTCCACATTTCTAACAACTCTGGAAGGCCCTACTGTAAAAATATAGGGCCTTCCAGATGACTGTATCTGGTTTCCTGAGGACGGCTTTTAAGATTGCTATATGAGCTCAAGAGAAACATTTACAAGAATCTTTAGATAAATTACTAGGTGCTGCAGAAGTAAAACCATTTGGAATGGATTTCTAAAATCCTCTTACATAAATAATTGGTGAGTGCTTGAAGTAAGAAAAGACTGCCCCTACTCTTGCTGGCCCAATAGACAAGACAGCTGATGAGGAAAGTTGATGGTGAATTGGCACAAGAAGGTTAATTGCAGGATAAATGAAGCTGACCTGCTTATTGCAATGATGTTGACTGCTACCTAGTTAGTTCTATGACAGACAACACCTACGTGCACAACGTCTTCCACTTAACTGGGCTTAAGGCCAGTTCAGTAATCACAAAACTATGACAAGCTAAAAATTACAATCACCTCCTCCAACCTCTGTATCTATAAAGAAACCATGAAGTTATATAATTTACCCAGGAAACAGAAGTCAGATCTGCTGCCTCCTATTACAGGAGTCTTTACATTGAATTAAACTGAACCAGATATATGAATTCAATAGAAGAAATCTTGATGTAAAGTCAGTTAGTATGAATACAAGTCCTCCCTAATCCCCCACCTGACAATTACAATAAAATTCTATGGGTAGTGCATTATGAAGAGTAGAGAAGAATGCCAGTGCAATTCTGTAAAAGCTAAGGCAATCTGAGAATTTAATTTTGGTATGTCTAGCCAAAGTCAATTACTCATGCACAACAGGCTGGAAAGTGACCAAGGGCTGACTCAGCAGCTTTCAAACTCTTCTGTGGAGTTTAAAAAATAAAATGCGAAAGTAGAGAGAGAAGATAGGAAAGAACAGTCCAAGAAAGGACTATAAAAATTAAATACGCCAGGCGCGGTGGCTCATGCCTGTAAACCCAGCACTTTGGGAGGCCGAGGCGGGTGGATCACGAGGTCAGGAGATCGAGACCATCCTGGCCAACATGTTGAAACCCTGTCTCTACTAAAAATACAAAAATTAGCTAGGAGTGGTGGCGCGTGCATGCAATCCCAGCTACTCGGGAAGGTGAGGCAGGAGAATCGCTTGAACCAGGGACTCGGAGGTTGCAGTGAGCCGAGATGGAGCCACTGCACTCCAGTCTGGCAACAGAGCAAGACTCTGTCTCAAAAAATAATAATAAATAATAATAATAATGGTAATAATTAAATAAACGAATACCCTCATAATAAAATCATAAAATTTGGGCCGTGAGTTCACTTCTAGAATGCTAGGTACTCATGGAAATTTACCTAAAACCAACAAGTGAAGTAGGAGCTGAAGATGGGTGGGGGACAGAAGGATGGGGAAATTTTCACAGACAGGTGAAAAATTTAGAGGAATATAGAGTTTTTCACCAGTTTGAAGTAAAACTTTCTAATTACTTTTAAAAACCTTCTAATATATCATTACTATGTAGAATTACCAACAGATAAATTTAGTATTTAATACTCAAAAAGAATAATTTTATAAAGAAAGTTACCACAGGACAACTTTAGTAGATCCTAATTGTATTCACAATTCAATTTACAAAACTGTGATTTACATACACCCTGTCAGGCACACATCCAGGACACAAAAGGCACACTCACACGATCTCAAAGCACATGAAAAACAAGGGTGCTACAGGAAAAGAAACCCACCCATTTCTACTGACTGTATCTCTTCCTTTTCTTTCTGTTTAGCCTTGTCATCATTACCAGGGAGCTTAGGAAACTTGCTCATTCCTAAAACTACATTTGCTACAACCAGGCATTTCTCTTCCAATCAGGACTTCACCATGGCTGGGAAATAGACATTGAGGAAGCAGAGGGTGCAGAAATGGGTATGAGTCTTAGAGTCTGAAGACCTAGGTTCCGAGAGGGTCACCGTCTGGTTGACTGATGATACGCAAGCCTTATTAACTTTCAGGAGCTCAGTTTCTTCACCTAAAAAAATTAGATGGTGGATTCAATGATCTCTAAGCTCTCTGACTTGAAATGGATTCAATCCACTAATTTCCCCTTTTTGAATTTTCCTCATATTCTCTTAAACAGAGTTGAATAGGAAGCTTTTTCAAAACAATAAGTAATTACTTCTTATCTATAATATTCTACTTATATATCAAACTGCCCTTGCCTCTGCCAAAGTCCTCAGTGGACAAATAACTTCAAACAACTACTAACTCTCAGAGTAGTGCAAGTCATCTAGGATCATTGTTCACATTCTAAACTTACAGAAAGCCTTTCTGTAAAAGTGAGAAATGTTTTCTTTTTTTTTTTTTTTTTTTTTTAATTTATTTATTATTATTATACTGTAAGTTGTAGGGTACATGTGCATAACGTGCAGGTTTGTTACATATGTATACTTGTGCCTTGTTGGTGTGCTGCACCCATCAACTCGTCATTTACATCAGGTATAACTCCCAATGGAATCCCTCCCCCCTCCCCCCTCCCCATGATAGGCCCCGGTGTGTGATGTTCCCCTTCCCGAGTCCAAGTGATCTCATTGTTCAGTTCCCACCTATGAGTGAGAACATGCGGTGTTTGGTTTTCTGTTCTTGTGATAGTTTGCTAAGAATGATGGATTCCAGCTGCATCCATGTCCCTACAAAGGACACAAACTCATCCTTTTTGATGGCTGCATAGTATTCCATGGTGTATATGTGCCACATTTTCTTAATCCAATCTGTCACTGATGGACATTTGGGTTGATTCCAAGTCTTTGCTATTGTGAATAGTGCTGCAATAAACATACGTGTGCATGTGTCTTTAGAGCAGCATGATTTATAATCCTTTGGGTATATACCCAGTAATGGGATGGCTGGGTCATATGGTACATCTAGTTCTAGATCCTTGAGGAATCGCCATACTGTTTTCCATAATGGTTGAACTAGTTTACAATCCCACCAACAGTGTAAAAGTGTTCCTATTTCTCCACATCCTCTCCAGCACCTGTTGTTTCCTGACTTTTTAATGATCGCCATTCTAACTGGTGTGAGATGGTATCTCATTGTGGTTTTGATTTGCATTTCTCTGATGGCCAGTGATGATAAGCATTTTTTCATGTGTTTGTTGGCTGTATGAATGTCTTCTTTTGAGAAATGTCTATTCATATCCTTTGCCCACATTTTGATGGGGCAATTACAAATTTTCTTGTAAATTTGTTTGAGTTCTTTGTAGGTTCTGGATATTAGCCCTTTGTCAGATGAGTAGATTGCAAAAATTTTCTCCCATTCTGTAGGTTGCCTGTTCACTCTGATGGTAGTTTCTTTTGCTGTACAGAAGCTCTTTAGTTTAATGAGATCCCATTTGTCAATTTTGGCTTTTGCTGCCGTTGCTTTTGGTGTTTTAGACATGAAGTCTTTGCCCATGCCTATGTCCTGAATGGTACTACCTAGGTTTTCCTCTAGGATTTTTATGGTATTAGGTCTAACATTTAAGTCTCTAATCCATCTTGAATTAATTTTCGTATAAGGAGTAAGGAAAGGATCCAGTTTCAGCTTTCTACTTATGGCTAGCCAATTTTCCCAGCACCATTTATTAAATAGGGAATCCTTTCCCCATTTCTTGTTTTTGTCAGGTTTGTCAAAGATCAGATGGCTGTAGATGTGTGGTATTATTTCTGAGGACTCTGTTCTGTTCCATTGGTCTATATCTCTGTTTTGGTACCAGTACCATGCTGTTTTGGTTACTGTAGCCTTGTAGTATAGTTTGAAGTCAGGTAGCGTGATGCCTCCAGCTTTGTTCTTTTGACTTAGGATTGTCTTGGAGATGCGGGCTCTTTTTTTGGTTCCATATGAACTTTAAAGCAGTTTTTTCCAATTCTGTGAAGAAACTCATTGGTAGCTTGATGGGGATGGCATTGAATCTATAAATTACCTTGGGCAGTATGGCCATTTTCACGATATTGATTCTTCCTATCCATGAGCATGGTATGTTCTTCCATTTGTTTGTGTCCTCTTTTATTTCACTGAGCAGTGGTTTGTAGTTCTCCTTGAAGAGGTCCTTTACATCCCTTGTAAGTTGGATTCCTAGGTATTTTATTCTCTTTGAAGCAATTGTGAATGGAAGTTCATTCCTGATTTGGCTCTCTGTTTGTCTGTTACTGGTGTATAAGAATGCTTGTGATTTTTGCACATTAATTTTGTATCCTGAGACTTTGCTGAAGTTGCTTATCAGCTTAAGGAGATTTTGGGCTGAGACAATGGGGTTTTCTAAATATACAATCATGTCATCTGCAAACAGGGACAATTTGACTTCTTCTTTTCCTAACTGAATACCCCTGATTTCTTTCTCTTGCCTAATTGCCCTAGCCAGAACTTCCAACACTATGTTGAATAGGAGTGGTGAGAGAGGGCATCCCTGTCTTGTGCCAGTTTTCAAAGGGAATTTTTCCAGTTTTTGACCATTCAGTATGATATTGGCTGTGGGTTTGCCATAAATAGCTCTTATTATTTTGAGGTACGTTCCATCAATACCGAATTTATTGAGCGTTTTTAGCATGAAGGGCTGTTGAATTTTGTCAAAAGCCTTTTCTGCATCTATTGAGATAATCATGTGGTTCTTGTCTTTGGTTCTGTTTATATGCTGGATTATGTTTATTGATTTGCGAATGTTGAACCAGCCTTGCATCCCAGGGATGAAGCCCACTTGATCATGGTGGATAAGCTTTTTGATGTGTTGCTGAATCCGGTTTGCCAGTATTTTATTGAGGATTTTTGCATCGATGTTCATCAGGGATATTGGTCTAAAATTCTCTTTTTTTGTTGTATCTCTGCCAGGCTTTGGTATCAGGATGATGTTGGCCTCATAAAATGAGTTAGGGAGGATTCCCTCTTTTTCTATTGATTGGAATAGTTTCAGAAGGAATGGTACCAACTCCTCCTTGTACCTCTGGTAGAATTCAGCTGTGAATCCATCTGGTCCTGGACTTTTTTTGGTTGGTAGGCTATTAATTGTTGCCTCAATTTCAGAGCCTGCTATTGGTCTATTCAGGGATTCAACTTCTTCCTGGTTTAGTCTTGGAAGAGTGTAAGTGTCCAGGAAATTATCCATTTCTTCTAGATTTTGCAGTTTATTTGCGTAGAGGTGTTTATAGTATTCTCTGATGGTAGTTTGTATTTCTGTGGGGTCGGTGGTGATATCCCCTTTATCATTTTTAATTGCGTCGATTTGATTCTTCTCTCTTTTCTTCTTTATTAGTCTTGCTAGTGGTCTGTCAATTTTGTTGATCTTTTCAAAAAACCAACTCCTGGATTCATTGATTTTTTGGAGGGTTTTTTGTGTCTCTATCTCCTTCAGTTCTGCTCTGATCTTAGTTATTTCTAGCCTTCTGCTAGCTTTCGAATGTGTTTGCTCTTGCTTCTCTAATTCTTTTAATTGCGATGTTAGAGTGTCAATTTTAGATCTTTCCCGCTTTCTCTTGTGGGCATTTAGTGCTATAAATTTCCCTCTACACACTGCTTTAAATGTGTCCCAGAGATTCTGGTATGTTGTATCTTTGTTCTCATTGGTTTCAAAGAACATCTTTATTTCTGCCTTCATTTCATTATGTACCCAGTAGTCATTCAGGAGCAGGTTGTTCAGTTTCCATGTAGTTGAGCGGTTTTGATTGAGATTCTTAGTCCTGAGTTCTAGTTTGATTGCACTGTGGTCTGAGAGACAGTTTGTAATAATTTCTGTTCTTGTACATTTGCTGAGGAGTGCTTTACTTCCAATTACGTGGTCAATTTTGGAATAAGTACGATGTGGTGCTGAGAAGAATGTATATTCTGTTGATTTGGGGTGGAGAGTTCTATAGATGTCTATTAGGTCTGCTTGCTGCAGAGATGAGTTCAATTCCTGGATATCCTTGTTAACTTTCTGTCTCGTTGATCTGTCTAATGTTGACAGTGGAGTGTTGAAGTCTCCCATTATTATTGTATGGGAGTCTAAGTCTCTTTGTAAGTCTCTAAGGACTTGCTTTATGAATCTGGGTGCTCCTGTATTGGGTGCATATATATTTAGGATAGTTAGCTCTTCCTGTTGAATTGATCCCTTTACCATTATGTAATGGCCTTCTTTGTCTCTTTTGATTTTTGATGGTTTAAAGTCTGTTTTATCAGAGACTAGTATTGCAACCCCCGCTTTTTTTTGTTCTCCATTTGCTTGGTAAATCTTCCTCCATCCCTTTATTTTGAGCCTATGTATGTCTCTGCATGTGAGATGGGTCTCCTGAATACAGCAGACTGATGGGTCTTGACTCTTTATCCAGTTTGCCAGACTGTGTCTCTTAATTGGAGCATTTAGTCCATTTACATTTAAGGTTAAGATTGTTATGTGTGAACTTGATCCTGCCATTACGATATTAACTGGTTATTTTGCTCATTAGTTGATATAGTTTCTTCCTAGCCTCGATGGTCTTTACATTTTGGCATGTTTTTGAGATGGCTGGTACCGGTTGTTCCTTTCCATGTTTAGTACTTCCTTCAGGGTCTCTTGTAAGGCAGGCCTAGTGGTGACAAAATCTCTAAGCATTTCCTTATCTGTAAAGGATTTTATTTCTCCTTCACTTATGAAACTTAGTTTGGCTGGATATGAAATTCTGGGTTTAAAATTCTTTTCTTTAAGAATGTTGAATATTGGCCCCCACTCTCTTCTGGCTTGGAGAGTTTCTGCCGAGAGATCTGCTGTGAGTCTGATGGGCTTCCCTTTGTGGGTAACCCGACCTTTCTCTCTGGCTGCCCTTAAGATTTTTTCCTTCATTTCAACTTTGGTGAATCTGGCAATTATGTGTCTTGGAGTTGCTCTTCTCGAGGAGTATCTTTGTGGCGTTCTCTGTATTTCCTTGATTTGAATGTTGGCCTGCCCTACTAGGTTGGGGAAGTTCTCCTGGATGATATCCTGAAGAGTGTTTTCCAACTTGGTTCCATTTTCCCCCTCACTTTCAGGCACCCCAATCAGACGGAGATTTGGTCTTTTTACATAATCCCATACTTCTTGCAGGCTTTGTTCATTTCTTTTACTTCTTTTTTCTTTTGGTTTCTCTTCTCGCTTCATTTCATTCATTTGATCCTCAATCGCTGATACTCTTTCTTCCAGTTGATCGAGTCGGTTACTGAAGCTTGTGCATTTGTCACGTATTTCTCGTGTCATGCTTTTCATCTCTTTCATTTCGTTTATGACCTTCTCTGCATTAATTAGTCTAGCCGCCAATTCTTCCACTTTTTTTTCAAGATTTTTAGTTTCTTTGCGCTGGGTACGTAATTCCTCCTTTAGCTCTGAGAAATTTGATGGACTGAAGCCTTCTTCTCTCATCTCGTCAAAGTCATTCTCCGTCCAGCTTTGATCCGTTGCTCGCGATGAGCTGCGCTCCTTTGCCGGGGGAGATGCGCTCTTGTTTTTTGAATTTCCAGCTTTTCTGCCCTGCTTTTTCCCCATCTTTGTGGTTTTATCTGCCTCTGGTCTTTGATGATGGTGATGTACTGATGGGGTTTTGGTGTAGGTGTCCTTCCTGTTTGATAGTTTTCCTTCTAACAGTCAGGACCCTCAGCTGTAGGTCTGTTGGAGATTGCTTGAGGTCCACTCCAGACCCTGTTTGCCTGGGTATCAGCAGCAGAGACTGCAGAAGATAGAATATTTCTGAACAGCAAGTGTACCTGTCTGATTCTTGCTTTGGAAGCTTCCTCTCAGGGGTGTACTCCACCCTGTGAGGTGTGGGGTGTCAGACTGCCCCTAGTGGGGGATGTCTCCCAGTTAGGCTACTCAGGGGTCAGGGACCCGCTTGAGCAGAGAGTCTGTCCCTTCTCAGATCTCAACCTCCGTGTTGGGAGATCCACTGCTCTCTTCAAAGCTGTGAGACAGAGTCGTTTGGGTCTGCAGAGGTATCTGCTGCTTTGTTATTGTTTACTGTGCCCTGCCCCCAGAGGTGGAGTCTACAGAGACAGGCAGGTTTCCTTGAGCTGCTGTGAGCTCCACCCAGTTCGAGCTTCCCAGCAGCTTTGTTTACCTACTTAAGCCTCAGCAATGGCGGGCGCCCCTCCCCCAGCCTCGCTGCTGCCTTGCCGGTAGATCACAGACTGCTGTGATAGCAATGAGGGAGGCTCCGTGGGTGTGGGACTCTCCCAGCCAGGTGTGGGATATGTTCTCCTGGTGTGCCTGTTTGCTCAAAGCGCAGTATTGGGGTGGGAGTTACCCGATTCTCCAGGTGTTGTGTGTCTCAGTTCCCCTGGCTAGGAAAAGGGATTCCCTTCCCCCTTGCGCTTCCCAGGTGAGGCGATGCCTCGCCCTGCTTCAGCTCTCGCTGGTCGGGCTGCAGCAGCTGACCAGTACCGATCTTCCGGCACTCCCCAGTGAGATGATCCCAGTACCTCAGTTGAAAATGCCGAAATCACCGGTCTTCTGTGTCGCTGGCGCTGGGAGTTGAAGACTGGAGCCGCTCCTATTCGGCCATCTTGCTCCGCCGAGAAATGTTTTCAATGTGAGAAACATTTCTCATTAAAGTGAGAAACAATTTAATGATAGGAAAAGTAATGCTTTCTACAAGGTTGAATCTAAATCCAAGCCATAGATAGGAGCCACTTTAATTTAACTGGTATTTATGGTTGAGGAGCAGAAAACAAAAAGAAAAAAATTCCTTTAAAAGTGGTTATTTATGACAGTCTAACATTACTCCTTTGACACAATGAACACAGGTAAATTATCTCAGAGCTGTGTTTAATGGATCTAATGGCTAGCAGGATACTGGGCCATTTATTTCAGGATGCCTACTTGTTTGTAAAAGTTGTTTCCAAAAATCAGGCTAATATACTAAGTTACCAAGTAGATTTTTTTTTTTAATTCCAGAGTCACTGGCCATATTTCATATATAATTGCTGGGTTAAATAAACACAATTAGGTTTTATTTAGCACGTATTTGATTATTAATGTCTTCATATAAATAAAAACTTTTTTTATAAACTAGACTAGGAAAGGATAAAAACTTAATATCATTATTATCCTAAACATACCAAAGGCTCAAATTTTCATTACCTAAAATATACTCTTCATAAGACTTGTGGTTGCTGAATAAAATACATTCATCAGATGCAGTATTGCTTTCACAGTAATTATGATACTATTTATAATGCCATGGTTGTGTTCATAGGCCACTAACATATGCATTATTTCAGCTACAACACTCAAACATAATGACAATGCCCCTTTCCATTGAAATATTCTATGCATCCTGCCACAGTGACTTCATTCCTTACCAGGATGCTTGCTGAATCAGGCTGCCCCAATTATTCAGCCACGGTGCCTATGCTTATGACTAATAATATTGGGAAATAAACAAAATTAAGGTCCATGACTTCCTGACCATTTTGGTCAATCTCCTTTCTTTGGTATCTTCTGCTTTAACCCTAATACTGAGTGATCTTGAACTATTCCTTGCATAAAAAGAGCTTCACATACTGTACAAAGTGTTCAAGCCCTACGCCAATATTTCCCAAAGTATGTTCCACATATTTCAGTCTTAGGGGATATTTCTCAAAAACATCAGAGTGCAGAGAGGTTCCAAGATCCAATACTTTTGGGAAACTTTGCATACTATATTCCCAATCCTTAGGATTCTCCTAATCTATTCATATATCGAAGTCCCTTATAAGTCCTAAAGTAAAGAAATATTTTATCTACATTTAACTTGTGCAATTGCAAAATTTACTTAACCATGAAATCTATTTCATATTACTTTTTCAAGTGAGTCTTATTAACATATAACTAGTGGCAAATATTTGGATGTCCCTATCTTCATGCAGAATTTGACTGCCCAGGTCCTATTCCTCTAGAGACTAGTTAGATTCTGGCCAGTTAACTGGAGAAATCAATACAAATTGAGGGGTTAATTTTGTTAATAGATTCATGTATTACCTCTAGCAGAGGGTGGTTGATTTTAACATACATTTGCAATGTATCAGCCAAAGTGCAGCATAAAATGAAAGAGAATAAAATGTGAGACTGTACCTTGCACATGTTTCTGATTGCATAAGTAAATACTATATCAGGTCTGGAATTTCTATACTCAAAGGGCTTATATTCTGAAACAATGGTTACAAATATTGAGTGGAGGTAATATTTGTAGACATTGAATCAAACCAGTTTTCTCACATAACATAAATAACTTACCTGCCTTTTGATGTTAAAAAAAAAAAAAAAAAAAGCCACCTGCCAAGATCTGGCTGTGGAGCCATGGCTGTGTATCAACCATGTATTTGAGTAGTGACAAATACTTAATTAACAGGGTCATTGAATTGAGAAGAAGGTCTGAATTTTGATTTCTACAAAAAAGTTTCAGAGAAAGATTTTTGCTTCAAAAGTCTGACTCTTTATAAAATTTCTTACTGTCTTTAAAGAAAGTCAAAACATGGACACAAGCCACCTATTGATATTCACGTGAATCAAAAAATAAAATGGTAATGATGATGATGAGAAAAGGTGAGAAATACACCTTGCTTCCCTGTTAAAATGATGACACATGTAAGGACAGCCCCGTGGCATGGTGTCTGATACTTCATCTCTGTCAGCTTTTTCTTCCCATAATGCTGCTTCCCTCAAAAATGCTGATCACAGAAATTTTGAAACACAAGATATTTGTGGCATTTTTTTCAGTGGAAATCATCATAATTGCCTGTAACCTTGATCCATTCTAATAGAGGACTACTGAGCTAATCCTACAGTAAGTCAAGATAACTGATGGCATTGGCAGGTAGTTGAAATCCTTAGTCTAACAAAACACTGCTTTCAAAAGACTAGTATACTCACTGATAAATGCCTTTTTAACTTATATCACATCAATTATTCACTACTTCTTATCTTTACAAAATATTTGCTGGTTTTGGGGAACTCTGCAGGTTTCTTGTTTCTGATTCTTTGTTTAAACATATACAACTATGTTCAGTCTGACAAAGCCAGCACTTCCTCCAGTCAAAAAGGGAAATAGCTCTAGTACAACGCAATATTTTAAGAACAGATTTTGTTGTTAGGCTGTATCACCCCCAAAGAAAAGGACAAAATTAGGAAGATTGAATTTGTTACTATTTACTCACCAAAGCCTCAAGGTAGTTTTATAGAGATAATCACAAAAACAGGAAATAGTACACAATGTGATATTGGTGTTTTCCTACAAGCTCCTTTTCCTATGGATTACTTTTTCCAGTGGAGACAAATGCTAATATTTTATCTGGATAATAAATTAAAAAGTGGTTTCTTGACATTTTACTGCTTTTTTCTTTCATTCCATTTGAAGAAAATGATTTCCAAAGCCAATGATGCTGTTCAATAGAAAAATGATGACCTTTGGTTAAAACCCTGCCCCTTACTAATTTTCACATCTTTACCAACCTCCTAATCAATGTGGAAGTGGCATAAAGGGGAAACAATGCTTGATCTAAATACACTTTATCTAAATCACTTCTCCCAAGCAGACATTCTCTATCTCAGTTCCTAGTTCATTCATTTCCTTCATTACATTTCCCAATAAGTCAAGATACTTCAATTCAAAATTACTTCTTCCTTCACCTGTTCATTGTGCCTGTGATCACATAGGCCATAGGTTTTATATGGGAGGCAACTTTGTAGACCTAGTGACTTCCCAGTGTTACTGCTGAAGAAAGCAATAGTTACGGGAAGAGGGGGCAAAGGTGAATGTATCTGATGAATCAGAAAAAAAGGTATGTGGTCTCAAATTGCAATTAATCTCTAAAGGTAACAAGCAAAAGTAAAAGTAATGCTTTTGTTTATTTTACTCTATCTTTTTTTTTTTTTTTTTTTTTTTTTTGAGACGGGGTCCTGCTCTGTTCCCCAGCCTGGAGTGCAATGGAGTGATCTCGACTCACTGCAACCTCCGCCTCCCATGTTCAAGTGATTCTCGTGCCTCAGCCTCCCGAGTAACTGGGACTACAGGTGCATGCCACCACAGGTGCATGCCAATTTTTCTATTTTTAGTAGAGGCAGGGTTTCACCACGTTGGCCAGGCTGGTCTCAAACTCCTGACCTCAGGTGATCCGCCCTCGGCTTCCCAAAGTGCTGAGATTACAGGTATGAGCCACCACACCCAGGCTACTCCATGTTTTTTTGTTGATTATTTATTTCGAAATTATTTGGCATCTTTTCTCATAATTCTATTATTACAGTAATTATCAACTGTTGAACAGTACAGTGCCAGGTACTTTACAAACAACTTTTTGCAACTATCTTGCAAGGTAAGCACTCCTGTGCCTGTTTCATGCAGGGAAACTGAGTTGTATAAAGTGAAGTAACAAAGTCACAGAGACAGGAAGTGGCAGAGTCAGGATTTAAGCTTACTTCTGCCTGATTCCAAAGCTGTACTCTCTTCTCTTTATCACACCACTTAATAGTTAAGAGGTATGCTTAAGCTTCTTAAAATATATGTCTTACCAACTTGATAATAAACTTTGCAAAAGTAGAAGCTAGAATCTCTCCCCCTCCGCCCCTTCTCTTTCTCCCTCTCTCTGTGCTATGTATATACTACTCTACATCTTGAAAAGAGTAATTTTATCTTCATTTACTTTGTAGTTTATTCAACTTCTATTTCCAAAAACTTAGCTTTTTCCTGGTACAAATCCCCCAGATATTTTCCATTCTCTTATAACTTCAATCTCAACCCACTAAAGTAGAATTCTAAATTATTTAGGAGATTCATAATTATGTATTACAAAGTTTACAAATTACATAATAAAAGTTTAAATTCATTTAAAACTTGAGTAATTATGATGCCATCAGCACACTATAAGATGTAAACATTTTAATGGTGAGCTATTTAAAATAAATATCTTCGAATGTTCAAATTCTGTTTGATATGTTTGTTCTCTTTATTTCCTCAAAATTACAGTCTTAAATCTTTTTTTCTCTTGAGACAGAGTCTCACTCTGTCACCCAGGCTGGAGTGCAGTGGCAAAATCTCAGCTCACTGCAACCTCCACTTCCTGGGTTCAAGCCATCCTCCAGCCTCAGCCTCACAAGTAGCTGGGATTACAGTCATGCACCACCACGCCCGGCTAATTTTTTTGTATTTTTTGTACAGATGGTGTTTCACCATGTTGGTCAGGCTGGTCTTGAACTCCTGACCTCAAATGATCCACCCTCCTTGGCCTCCCAAAGTGCTGGGATTACAGACATGAGCCACCATGCCCGGCTTACAGTCTTAAAAATTATGTATTGCTTATTGGTTCTTCACTGTAGGTTCAAAAAAATTGTCAATTATGTCTGTGTGACTCCTAAACCAGATTTTACCTTCAAATTCTTGGGTGTCAGTTCCCGTTTAGCATCAACACACTGAACCGAAATTAGAATGTGACTCACCATGTATTTCCAAGGAATTAACAAATCGGCTTTTTTTCCTCTCCCACTATTTGGATCTATTTGGATATTGAAATTAAAGTAGCTAACTTTAAAATAATTTCTTGATTTTTAAATTATTCTTGACCAACTTCTTATTGGCTTCAATCTGACTTTTTTTTTTTTTAAACATAAAATAGCCCTTAAATGTACATTTTTCATGTTTTTTTTTTCATTTCTAAAATCAGAGATGAAATATTTGACAAGCAGGACTTTCACACTTTAGGAACTTCAACTGCCATTGAAACTTTAGTTAGGTCAAACTTGGAATCTAAAATCTTAAAATGGTATCTGGTGAAAGAGAAAACCTGACAACATAAGGCAAAGGCTTTTGCTGAAACCCTTGCCAGTGTTTCCCTGTAAATGTTACAACTTTCAAAGAACACTCAACATTTCCTACAATTTTAAAATCCATAATTTATTACAAATAAGTATAGTAGAAAAGTTCTATTCCATGCTGAATATATTGATAAAAATAGTATTTTTTTAAAAAATCTTCAAAAAATTGTGAAGTAACTCAAAAGGTATACATAACACAAAAACCATTCATCTCAAAATAGCCATTATTTCAGATATTTTGATAAAAATATATACAAAGGAAGTCACAGAGGAGAAAGGCCAATAGGTAATGTGGATGGGAAGTGGAGAGCAGTTTTATTTAAATGGACTCAAGCTACCCACACTATACTAAATATATGTACCATATTAAATATAGCTATACTTGAACTAATCATAGTATAAGAACTTTAAATGAAATTAATGAATTTACTAAAAATGAGATAAACATTTCTTTTTTCTTGTTTTTTTTTTTTAATGCCCATCTTTATCCTGCAGTAGAGATAAATGTTTCTTAACACCTCAAAATATATTAAGTAATAAAATATTGATGAGTTCAGGAAAAACTTATGCATTAAAAAGTTGGGACCATTATTTGCTACAAAAGCTGAATGAATGAACATTCATTCTTCCATCAGTTTGATTTTTATTATTACGTATTTTCTGTTTTATTCAATAACCATGATGCCTGTGGTTTTTAATTTTAGTTCTGAATTTACATTGATTAAAGATTTATATTCGGTTTTTTAGTTGGAATCCCTCCATTCCTGAATTCTTTGTCTTGATTCACCTCTTAGTAGGCTGAAATTTACTGTAGCTTTTTTGTTTGTTTTGTTTTGTTTTTACAGGGTGGCTATTCAATTATTTTTACTCATAAGGACAATAGTTTATTTGTTCATAATTGTGTGAGTTAGCAAGGCAATTCTCATCTGGGCTGACCTGGCACATCTCTGAGGTCATCTGTCAGTTCTGTAGGGGCTTGATGGTCTAGGAGAGCCCCATTCATTTGTCTGGCTCTTATAAGCTTGTTGGGTTTAGGAGCCTCAGCTAGGACAGCACATCCCTGCTCCATGTAGTCTTTCATCCTCCAGTAGGCTAGCTCAGGCATATTCACAAGTGGTACCTCAGGATTCAAAAGAGCAAAATAAGAGAGAAAGCCCCAGTGCATAAGAATCTTTTTAAGGCTTTGTTTACCTTATTGTGATTCAGTGTTTTCTTGTTTTAATTTTCCTTAATGAGGATTTATACTATTTTATGTAACTTCTTATGGGCTTGAAAACGTTTGTACATTTGAATTTATATTTAAAAGATAATTTGGGAGGGTATAAAACCTTGGGTTACACTTTCTTGTACTCCGAATTTTTACACATAATTCTATAAGATTTTGGTATTTAATAAACCTGTGGGAAAACTAACCTCATTTTGCTTCCATCCATGTGACTTGGTATTCGTGCTGAATAAACACATAAATTTGTCCATTATCTTTAATGTTTATTAACCTTACCATGATACAAAATGCCATTAAAATTATCTTTATATTGGATCCCCTTTTTTTTCCTTTCCACACCCCTCATCTTCCCATAATAAATGTTGTGTTTTTGTGCATTTGCATTACATTTTATGGGATTTTTCAAAGCTTTTCTCCATATTCCTAACTTGGTTTTCAGTCATGTTTATTCCACTTGTTGTTATTGCTTCTAATATTTTTGTCTATGAAAGTTTTCATGTTTCTCTTCCATTTTCCTCCCGATATACATAACCTCTTTCATCTGTTTTTCATTGAACCTCTACTTTGATTCCCATAGATATTTTTTCTGGCTTTTTGTTTGTTTGTTTGTTTACTTGCCTGTATCATATCTCGTTGAGCAAATGGGTAATTTTTATCCTAATCTTCCAATGTTTTTTGGGAAATTTCTCTTGTGATTTTTTTTATACAGCTCTTTGTTGTGTTATTATCTCTTTAATCTCCTTTCTATTTGATGGTTGCAGATTGAGAGAAAAAACAAGAACATTTTGCAGTCTCTTGTTTCTCTTGCTAGACTTTTTCACTCCATTCCTCTGTCACCAAATCTCTTATTTCCTTTTCCCAGGTCATACCTCTCCATCTGGAGTGTGTGGCTAAAAACAAATCCTTTTACATCAGAGACTTTCTGTGTTATGGTTTGTACATACTGTCTCTTCCTCCTTCTTCACTCCTCTTCATCCCTGGCATTCTCTGGTTCTGAAACTTGGATTTAAGTAAGAACCCTGTCATTCTAATATAGATTCTTCTTCATCCCTCTCCTGGAGGCTTTAGGGATTCAAACTTGTTCCTATGACCTTCCATTACTATATATCTCTTCCTTCTGAGTCAGGGCTCTTTTGACCCTTTGAGATTGTGACTCTTGCTTTTGGAGAACTATTTATCGTACTCTAACTACTACTATGGTATTAAAAGGAAAATAAACACACACATACACACAAGCACATGCACTAGAGCAGAACATTACACATATGATTTATAAATACATATTGTTCTTTAGAAAAGTTATTATTATAGGTATAGCAACTAACATGTCTCATAATTGTACGTAGGCAAATATACCTCCTTCCCACATTAGTTAGAATAATCTTTGGATACAGTAACAGAGAATCCAACAATGTTTTAAAATATAAAAGGGTTTATCATTTATCTTTGAAAATAAAAAGTCAGGAAGTAGTGGCACCTAATGTTGGATTGCTGACTTAATGATGCAAGGCCTAATGTCTCTCCAATTATTTTTGGCTTATCACCTCATAGTGATGGCTGCTACCCTGCAGGTATTAGATCTGTGCTCAAGGTAAGAAGAAGAGTTGGAGGAGCACTAGCCACAATATTCCTCTTTTGATAAGAAGACCACCCTCGCCACCACTATTACTTCCAGCAAGTTTCTGCTCGCATCTCAGTAGCTGCTAGGAATTTTCTAATGCTTTTGTATAGCCATGCAAGAAAGAGTGTTAGCAAGAGCTTTCGATTCAGCCAACCAACAATGTTTGCCATACCCCAAATGCTGAGAACTCCTCAACACAAAGGATTTCAGCATATCCATCTTTGTATGCCCAGTTCTCAGCAGAGTGTGACATATTTGTAGATACTAATTTGACAAATATTTAATTAGTATCTACAAATATGTCACACTCTGCTGAGAACTGGGCATACAAAGATGGATATGCTGAAATCCTTTGTGTTGAGGAGTTCTCAGCAGAGTGTGACATATTTGTAGATACTAATTAAATATTTGTCAAATTAGACTCCTTTATGGTTAACATTATTTCTTCTAAACCTAATAATTGAATTAACATTTTCAAAAACACATTTACCATGAATCTTAGAAAACTGTAATATGATAATCTACAATATAAATCTATAAAATATCATGTTGTTAAACTGAAATTAAGATTATTTGTCAAATTATGTCAATAGAGGCCAGGTGTGGTGGCTCACACCTGTAATCCCAGCACTTTGGGAGGCCAAGGTGGGCACATCACGAAGTCAAGAGATCAAGATCATCCTGGCTAACACAGTGAAACTCTGTCTCTACTAAAAATACAAAAATAAATAAATAAATTAGCCAGGCGTGGTGGTGGGCACCTGTAGTCCCAGCTATTCGGGAGGTTGAGGCAGGAGAATTGCTTTAACCCGGCAGGCGGGGGTTGCAGTGAGCCGAGATCGCGCCTCTGCCCTCCAGCCTGACAACAGAGCAAGAGTCTGTCTTAAAAAAAAATTAAAATTAAAATTAAAAAAAAGCCAGCTTGTTCTGTTTTTAATAACAAATTATTCAAAAGGTTACAAAATCAGTAGAATACACAACTGCTAGTGAAAAAAACAGAAATGTACCTGTAGAGTGCAATTAGTATGCCAGAAAGTGCTTTACAGTGTTGCACTGTGTTTTTGGAGTTAAAATTAAAACTTTATTGTCAATATTTATGGAAACTTTCATTCTATTCCATAACATATACATGTCAGTGATAATATAAACAAGTATTTTTTCCCTAAAATTTTTAGTAGAATTAAAACTTGAAGATGATGCACCAAGTTCACCCTAGGCTATGTGCAACTTTAATAATGATGATGATAATGATGATGATAGCAAATATATAGAGTGCTTACATCTACCAGGTCCTTTCCTAAGCACTTTATATGTATGAACTAATTTAATCCTCATAACAACCCTAGGAGGTAGATATTATCATCAGCCACACAAACAGAAGAGAAAATGGAAGCAGAACTTGAGGAAGTAATTTGCCCAAGGACCTAAAGGTTGCATGTGCAGAGGTGGAATTCAGTCCCAGACCATCAGGTCCCAGAACCTGGGCTCTTAAACACTTGCCCTTAAAACCCACTATGGATTCCCAGGGGTACCCATCCGTGGTTTTGACCAACATTACCTCTTCTGTCATTTCAAGAACTCTATAGGCATTATCTTTAAGTTTGATATATGAGGAAACAGAAACTTAGAGAAGTTATAGTAACTTGCCAAGAATCACAAGCTCCATAGATACAAGTCAAACACAACTCTCTCTGGCTCTGGAGTCTACATTCTTATCCACTGTGCAGTGCACTGTACTGACTGACATAAGGGGGAAGCCTACAGTGTGTGATGCACTTCCCATGTCACAGAGTATGAAGAATGTCACAAGGTCACGGAATTTTAGAGCTGAAAGGGATCATCTAGTCCAACCCATTTATTTTATGGGTAGAGAACTGAAACCCAGAGAGAAGAGAAACGCCACCACCTCGGTGCCAGATCTCCCAGATGCCCACCTACAGTTCAGTCCTCTCTGTAGTATCTTCTCCCCTTTTCCCTTTAGGTTGATTTTTCTTTTAAAAATTATTAGATATAATATAAATTGTTATAGCTTACAATTATGAGAAAATTATAAATATTTGCCTTTATCATTTTAGAATGATGAAAACCTTTGTTATTCTGCAGACTTTCTCCAAAGCTTTATTTCAAAAAGTATCATTGTTCTTTTTCATCATAGAAAACATAAAATCTACTTGCTTGTCTTCAGGAACCCTAGGAAGATAAAAATTATCACAATTTATACCCAGCATCCCTAAAGAACCCTGTCCATTGTGCATCTGCCCTCATTTGTTGTCCTCTTAACTTGGACAAATGTAATCACATCTTTGACGTATTTCCAGCCTCACCGTGGTTGTGGATATATACTTCTGTAAAGTGATCAAGATTTTTGGTTGGGATTCATGAGTGTTCGTTAAACTTTGAAAAGTGATCCTAGAAAATATAACTAGAGCTTACTATAATATGTTCTGCAGCTGGGAAAAATGTTATAGCTCCATGAACATAAAGCAATCATTAATTAGTAGCAAAGACATGCCATTTTCAATCTTATATTTTCATGATTTAAAAGACCAACACTTTTCCCTTATATTTTCCAGGTAAGGCATCTTACCAGTTCTTATGCACTGCAATGGTCACTAAGTAATATTCTTTAAGCAATACTATTATACATGTTATTGTATTACAGCAATCCTAAATGAGATAGGAAAGACATCATCTTTCATTTTCTACATGGAGAAATTAAGGCTCAGTGAAGTTAGGTGAAAAGACCAAAGTCAAAAATGCTAATGGGTGTAAGAACCTGACTCAAATTCAGATCTGTCTTCTGCATCTGGTGTCTGTCCTTAATATGCTATTAAGTTGCCTCCCTTAGTTTAATACAATTCTCTACCATTCAAAATTAAAGTTGTATATCTGTAATGTTTGCTGTTTACTTCAGGGAGTAGTTATTTCAGTTTTTAATAGATATGTTTTCCTTTATTAGGATTGGTTAAAACTAAAAAAAAAAAATGCCTTTAAACAATCATTGTCATCATTTCCAATAAGCAAAGCAGACAATTTAAAGAGACAGAATTATCAGACATGCAATGCCGTTTCAAAGTCCATTCACGTGCCGTGCAAAAAGTCACACTAAAATACTTTATACTGAACTATACCATGACCTCAGGGAACACAGTACAGCATACTCACTTCTAAAAGCACAGTTATACTTGTCGATGGCTATGAGTACAGATTACTTCCTTTTCTTGATACAAAAGTATTAAAAGTATTAATACCATACAGTTAAATCTGAGTAATAATTAATTTCAAGGAAGGTAATAGGCAGGTAAAGCAGCTCAGTATAAACAAAATTTTAATTTAAAGAGGCTGACAGTTACTCTGATATAATATCCTGAAATAGTAATTTTTTCCAAATGTGCACTTTTGATTTGCATGAATTTTAAAGTCATTACTGGTGAATACAGAAAGGATACAGGCTCACTCTTAAAAGGATGTAGATTGATCTCTGATATCTAGCCTTCCCAGTGTGCCATCTGGGGTGTGAAAAGGTACCTCAGAGCCCTAAGGTCTAAAAACCCACTAACTCAGGCTTTCCCAGGACTGCTGTTTTGTAAACACTCCAGAGAATTTGTCTCTAAAAACAAGTGATGAAGGACAGAGACAAAAGGAGGTGTGTAAAAAATATCTTTTTCCCCCTTAAAGCAAAGAATCAAGATTAGTTTGTATTTTGGTTCATTGTAGAAGTCGATCACTATTGTGCACTACTCATTTCACTAGAAAAAGTATTTCTTTTCCTGTCATTCTTCACCATGCACGCTTCATTGCTTCGCAGGTGTACAAGTAATTTTCTTAAATTATAACCACAGTAGGCTTACATAGATCCCTTATAAAATTGATGCAGCAGTGGTAATAGGTTTACACAAAAATTGTAATGTATGTCATATTGTTTTGTTGAAGAGAATCTTGGCTTCTATTTACAGCTTTAATTAACTACTGTATACTTCCTAATTGTATAACCTGTGAGGTTATGGAATATACGAATTAAGAAATATCTTTATCTGGGAACTCCAGGTGGTGCCTGTTTGTAACATATGCATTCTTGAAATATATTCTTCTAGACAAAATTAATTTTTAGATTAAAATATTGGGGAAGATATTGTTCCTATAATATCTTTTATTTTGTATTTCAATTCCAAAATTTATAATGTATTTGCCAAAGACTTTCTTTAGTAGCTAATGGAAAAAAATATAAAGAAGAGATGGTGGTAAGGCTGCAATTTTTTAAAATAATGACTATTGTTTCACTGAGATGATACACGTCCTATATAAAAACTTCAAGTAATAGAAGTTTTAGAAAGTTTCACTTTAAGTAATCCAAATTTCATTTATCAGAAAAAAAAGCCATCTCTACCACGAAGTAAACATCATTCCAGACATAGCTAAATGTTTACTAAAGTAGAAAAATGATCAGAGAGATGTATGCATACATAAGCCGTAATTTTGAAAAAATTGAATCAAATGATATATGACATTTTAATATTTAAATGTTATATTTTCTTTTCCTTTAATTTGACTAAAGAAAATTTGAACTAAAAGTTGAAATTCAGGTAAATGTTTTTTAAACCCAAAACATGTTTTCTTTTCTACAAGGGCACTCCAAAGTTGAGGTGAAAAATGGAAAATCTTTAGGTTAGAATGCTCTATTTCAAAATTAGCTATTAACCCCATGCTATGTAGTTAAGGAAATTAACTGATACCTCTTCCAACATTACCTTTTCACATATTAATCATTTTCATTAACATGCTTTCATTATCACAGTTTATATGCTATTCTCTAATTATAATTTCTAAAGCTGTTATTTTTTTATCCATAGATAGATTTGATGCTAACCATCTTAAATCAGAGTTCCTCCATTCTTGAGCTACTGATGTTGACTCATCATGTATGTGCACGCACGTGTGTTTAAAGAAGAGCTCCAGGGTTCTATATTGTCTAGGTTTTGTTTCAGAATGTCTTTCTGTTGATATTATATTTGACTGAAAATAAAACTTGAGTCATACTTCCCCTCCTTCAGAACTGTGTAGAAATTGCTTCTCTGGCTTCTCATATTACGTGGAAATTGAAAGCTAACCTTTATTCCCCTTACATGTAGCTGGTATCTTTTCCATAAATGTTCATCTGGTTGAATCTTTATTTATCCCTGGAGTTCAGGAAACAGTTTAAAATATCTCTTAATATTCACTGTTCTATCTAAAATTGTCCTAGAACAGAGTATGAACTTCAATTTGAAGATTCAAATCTTTGTAACAATTTTCTTTTTATTTTTGTATTTTTATTGATTCATTTTTTTCTGTTCCCTATTCTCAGGATCACCAATTATGTACATGTTGTCTCTCTTTTCCCTGTCTTCCATATCTCTCTTCATTATAAAAACTTCACACTGTTTATACACATTTCATTTTGTCAGATTTTTTTCAAATGTAGTATCTATGCTTCTGACTTTGCTTTCAATCAAGTTTATTCTATTTGTGTTGCTTCCAGTGTCTGTTTTATTTCTGTCATTTTTTAAATTTCCATTTTCATTTTTTACTGAACTCTTATTCTGTTTTCACTGCTTTTATTGCTGTACACTCTCTTCTTTGAATTCATCTGCCTCCTTTCTGAACCCTATTTTTAGAATACGTATTTGTTGTGATATATACTTGTGCCATTTATTTGCTTGTTTTCCTCTCCGTGTCTGAAACAGAAAATGGTAGTTTTATGCATGAATTTATCCACTGGTCTCTTTCTGATCGCTACTCCTCTTTGAATGAGATAGCAACCGACCAAGTAGTACAATGGGGAGGGGAAGAGGAAGGGGATAGCTGGAAATGTACTGAGGAAGTTGGCAGCCACTATTTCAGCTTACGGACTCAAACACCTTCTTTCCAAATATTTTATTTCCTTAACATTGAAAGTAGTTCTTCCCTCAAGTTTTTTTTTTTTCTTAATTAATTTAAGGAGTCTGCATGGATCACAGCAAGTTTTCCTACAGCAGTGTACTACCTACTTCTTCCACCTTTTTTGACAGACTGCCCGGGCTGAAAGACAAAGTGGTAGAGAATAGAATGAGGTTGTTGGCAGAAAGTCCCTCTGAGGCTTCCCTCCCCTACCATTCTAGAGTCTCAGGTAGGATTCCTACATGGTTATTCTCTATTTTTCTTACGTATCACCCAGAAACTAAGTTCTCTTTAATCAAAAACTACCAAATATTTTTTGGGGAAAGGCACCTATTGATAATGCCTGAGTCAACATCTCTTAGTGGGTTTGATTATCTATTTCAATATTTAGTATGTGGACTTCGTAATTTGTATCATTGCAGTTGTGAGGGCTTCCTTGCTTTCTTGGAGATGACAATATTTTCCCTCTTTTTGACTTCTTTGATATTTTTAGTAGGCTTTGAAAAAGTAAGAAGAAAAATGCCTCTATAACAGCATCTAAAACTGGAACAATACGAATATTTTATATCATATCAAAATATATTTTACCATCAATATGTCTGGTTCAAAATAGGGGATTTCTAATTAGTTGACATAAATTGTATCTAATGAATACCTTCTATATACAAGAAGAATCTAGACACTTGGCTAGGCGCAGGTGTCTGTACAAAAATTAATGAGCCAAGATTTGGAATTTCACGGAGCTCACAGATTTATAGCTAATCATTGTATAATAAAATAGATGTAACAATAACTGAGTGAACAATATATTCATAGTATGAAAATATGGGATTTAATATTTTGTGATTTCCAAAGTGTTTTCAGGTCCATTTAACTAATATTCATTGAGGGCTATGTTAGACCTAAAAACATTACTGAAATTGCCAACTTCAAATAAACTAGGCTGAAAGAGGTTAGGTTAGTTCCCAAAAACACAGTGAAGTTAGGTTAGTTACCAAGAACACATTGGCATAGAGAAAGACTGTTTTCTGATTGGAATCTAGGATTCTTTCTACCACATCCTGTTGCCCTGGAAAGAAGAACTGAGGTGATCATGTGGAACAAAAAGAAATCTACTCTGTGAGCCACGATTAGTCCTCCACGTACCATGCCGGCATCCACAATCTATCTTTTGTGTACCACTCTGGGATCCACGATCCATGCTCTATGGTTTGGCCTTTAATAAATACACTGCGATTCACCCTCTTGCAGTAACAGAAACTCATATGGCTCTACCTACAACACCAGTCATAGTTCTAACGTTTGGATGTGAAGGTGTTTGAAAATATTTCTTTCTTACAGGACAGTTAGTAGGTTAATCAAAAAAGTTGACAAACTATTATATCACAAAAATCATCTATATGTATATGTGTGTGTGTGTATATATATACATTATATGCATATATACATATAATTTTATTTTGAGGTGGAGTCTCACTCTGTCACCCAGGCTGGAATGTAGTGGTGTGATCTTGGCTCACTGCAACCTCCGTCTCTAGGGTTCAAGCGATTCTCTTGCCTCAGCTTCCCAAGTAGCCAGGACTACAGGTGTGTGCCGCCTCGCCCGGCTAATTTTTGTATTTTTTCAGTTGAGATGGGGTTTCACCATGTTGGCAAGGCTGGTCTCAAACACCTGACCTCAAGTGATCTTCCTACCTTGGCCTCCCAAAGTGCTGGGATTACAGGCATGAGCCACCGTGCCTGACCTGTGGATATATATTAAACATATATTTTAACTTAAAATATATAAATATTAATTCATTTTCCAAGTGTTTATAGTAGGACCAAGGCTTTGTATTTTAGTAATGATTCACTCACTATAAATATGTACTTTTCTGTATTTTCCACTTTCATTTATTTTTTACTTAAAATGAGAGCATAAAGGCATATGAGGCCAACTACAGTAAACATCTATGTTTTATGAGGTACTTTACTCTTAGCTTTCACCCATTTCTGATTTGATTCCTGATTCCTGATTTTTTTCACCCAACTTTTTAAAGGCAACTCCCCTTAAGTCTTATCAATATATTCAAATTTGTTATAAATGTATGAAACCACATTTGTATTTTGCATTTCTAGTATATTACATGGTATTTGATTAAATTACATAACAAAAACTAGTACAACTGTTATGAACATTTTTGAGAATAAATACAGCTGACCTTTGAATAAGGTTTCATCTCAACTGGTGAGAGCAGTAATAGACCGACCTGCTAGCGCTGTTACCTAGTGATTAAGTCTATGGGCTCTGGAGCCAGAATGCCTGGGTGTGAATCCTGATCCATTACTTACTAGCCTTTTTAACCATGGACAAGCCACTTAACCTCTCTGTGCCTCAGTTTCCTCATATGCAAAATGAGAATGACATTAATTAAGGTTTTGTTGTGAAGATTAAAGGAATTAATTTGAGCAAAGCACTTAAAACAGTTCATGGAAGGTGTTAAGTGTTGTGTATAAATATTAGATATTATTACTATCCAGGCATTCAGTGTACAAGAGACGCTAGTCAATGTGTTTTGCAGATGGAATGGAAAACACTAGCTAATCTGGCAAGTGGGTTAAACGGAAGCTATTAAGACAAACCCTAATTTTCAATATTAGTTTGTTAACTAGTGACACTTATTAGATCATAAGTATCTTGAGAGCAGGAATTAGATCTTCTGTTCCATTCACTTTTACATATCTAAGGAATACAGTGCCTGCACTTACTAAATATTTTCTGAGTTAATTAATGAATCAAGTTCAAATATGGTAGGATGATAATGTTTTTACAACATGATATCAATACTACCCCATAAATATGGGTTACTTCACATTTAAAAATATTCTTGCCTTATTTTTTAAATTTTATTATTATTTTGTTTTGAGACGTGGTCTCATTCTGTTGCCCAGGCTGGAGTGCAATGGCGTGATCTCCGCTCACCACAATCTCCACCTTCTGGGTCCACTTGATTCTCCCGCCTCAGTCTCCCGAGTAGCTGGGATTACAGGCACATGCCACCATGCCTGGATAATTTTGTATTTTTAGTAGAGATGGGGTTTCTCCATGTTGGCCAGGCTAGTCACAAACTCCAGACCTCAGGTGATCCCCCTGTGTCAGCCTCCTAAAGTGCTGGGATTACAGGCATGAGCCACCGCACCTGGCCTCTTGCCTCTTTTCTAATTGATTCTCACAAGAACTTTATAGTATATATAATTATTTAAACTTTATAAATTAGAAATATGGAGTACAAAGAGGTTGAGTAATTTGTTCCAGGTTACACAGTGTGAGTCATTGATATAGCTGGGGCTTAAAGTCAGGACTCCTGTCGAGGTCTCCCTATGTAATGTCATTCCCTCCATATAAATAATCTTAAAATAACCTCAGTTAATCCTTTGTCTCCATGAATACCATCTCCCCTGTTTGTCCTATTTGACTTCTGATGCTCCTTACTCACTTTAAGTTCAAATTCTAAGCATCTGTTTATGAAAAAATCTGTTCCTCTTCCATTCTTGCCTAATTTTCTCCATTGCTGGAATTCTGTCATAAAAACAGCCAAGCATGAGATTAAATGCATTTATGAAATAAGAACGTCACTTGTTTAATTTGCTTTAAATACCTCACCTGTGATGCATTTAACAACATAATTGTGTTAATATCAATATAACTGCTTTCCCTCACTGTGTCAAGAAGTACAGTAGTTTAGATTCTACCAAGGTCACCTTCTCTTGCAGCTCAGTCCCAGATTGCCTTACAATAAAAAACATGTTGTGAAAATCAATGAATGGACAGAATTATAGTATTTTTTATAATCATAGCTTAATGAAATTAAATGGCTGAGCCACCTCGATCTAAGCCATTCTTTAAAATACCATCCTAACAAATGAAGCAAATAAGTAAAGAAGTGTTATGTGGGAGGGGAAGCAAGGGGTTGACAAGAGCTCAAATATACAGCCTCATGTTTAATTTTATTATTAAGAGCACAAGTGCTTCTTTATATTCATAACCATTCTTAATAATATGTCCCTCCTAAGCTTTTATTATCTTCTCTTATGAATGGATGGCAGCAGGGATATTGTAACTTATCTCAATTGTAAGTAAGGCTATGTAGGGTTCATCTCTGTTCACTTACGGGGTTTAACAATTTATCCCCTCTATAAGTTTCACAATAGCCCTAAGTTTATTGAATTCAAACAATTCAACAAATATTTACTAAGTTTTGTTATGTCTTATCCACTGTATTGGGCACTGTAGAGAATCAAAGATTGCTCAAGGACAGACCCTTACTTCAATGAACTTAAAATGGAAAGGAAAATTCAGAACTGGATAGCAAAAGTTATTTAAGGGGAGAATAAGCACTAAAACCTGGGTTTTAATAAGGCATAATGAAAATACAAACTAGATTAATTCTAATGGAATGACTATATAAGTTTCAGAAAGATGGTAGTATTTGATGGTTTCCTAATTAGTAGGGTTTAAACAGAGAGGCTTCAGATGAAGAGATGAGAGTGACTAATGCATGGAAGAGGAAGATAAGGGGCCTCAGGAATAGGAGTATGACACTGTGGCTAACACTTAGACTATCTGGAAGATAGTGTGAGAAAAGGCTAGAAGGCTAGGTAAACCTTGACTATGGAAAGTCTGAGATACCAACTGAAGAGTTTGCCCTTACCTGACAGTTAACAGGTATTAAAACTTTTCTTTGTTTCATTTTTGCAGTGGGTTGATTACATACATTTTGTAACTATTACTCTGACAGGAGGAGATAAAATGTGATGGAAGAGGAAGGCCAGTCAGGCTACTGAAAGTAATTGAGGCAGAAGTATCAAGATCAGAAAATAAGTTCAATTATCCAACACAATACTGGGGAAAAAAAAGCTCAACCTTGTCAATTATTAAGCAAAGACATATACAGAACATAGTACCATTTCACGCCTTTAAAATTAGCCAAAAATGTAAACAATAATTGTGAAGTTAAAATGTAAGAAGTACTTGTATATAATCAGTGAATAAATCAGTAAATAATACTTTTGGAAAGAAATTTGATATTTTAAAAGTCACATGAAACTTACATATATTTTACTGATAATATAAAATTTTAAATACCGTTCATACAAAGAGTCACTGTCGTATTATTTGTGATAGAAAAAACATTAAAACACCCTAGATGTCTAAGAAAAATTATAATAAAAATTTGATGGGTTGTTATGTAGCTATCAAAATTATAATCATGAAAGTTATATAGTGATATGAAAAACATGTAAAAATGGAATAAAATTGTATCTATACTATGATTGCAATTAAAATGTAAATATATATTCTGAAAAAAATGGCAAAAGTGCATATAAAATTAAAAGTTGAGATACTAAAAAATTTCCTCTTAAGATTTCTGGGCTTCTTAAAATGTGCATGATAAATAATTTAAAGCATTAATGAGATACTGAATTAGGACAATGGCAATCCAAATGAAAGGAAGTACTATAAAGGAAAACATGGTAGAGATAAACAAGAGTGAAGTACTAGGAGTTTGAAGGGATGAATGAAAGGAAAGATGCAGACTTACAGGATGAGAGCCTGGTAGAATAGTCAGAGAATTTAAGTAAACTAAAAATGTTTATTCATGCCAGTTAAAGCAAACAAGTTCTGCTCTAATTGTTAAGTTGCAATAGACCTTTCCTACGCATTTGGAAATACGAAGTGTATTTCTGAAGAAATATCAGTGCTAAGACAGGAACTTGGACTTTCCCTGAAGTAGCTTGTATTTGAAGCCAAAGCAGTGGGAAAAAAATACATCAAATTTAAGGATGTAGAACAAGAAGAGAAGACAACTTTGGAAAGAACATGGAGTAACACTTCCAATATAAAAGACAGGAAATTCAAAAGAGCTACAGAAGCACTCTGGAAATGAATAGTCAGTGTTAGAGATCCATGTTAGCAATACTGTCATGGCAACTGAGAAAAAGCTTTCTGTATGCACGTGCGTGCGTGTGTGTGTGTGTGTGTGTGTGTTTTCTATGAAGGAACAAGTTATTCACATATTACAGAGAAGTAGAAAAGGAAAATTGGGAAAAGAGATCATAGAAGTTGGCTACTACAAGATCACCCTAGAAAAGTAGTTTTCACAGACGAATAAGAAGAAAATTTTCAAAGATGACAAAGGCAATAGCAGGAAGGTGGTGAATTTTAACTATGCCTTCAAAAAAATGAATTTAGGAAGGTTGTATTGTGCAAAGTCAATATACAAAGGTAAGTATACTATTTTTTACCAACTACAAATAATGAAAAATTTGAAATATACAGGCCGGGCACGGTGGCTCACGCCTTTAATACCAGCACTTTGGGAGGCTGAGGCGGGCAGATCACGGGGTCAGGAGATCAAGACCATCCTGGCTAACACAGTGAAACCCTGTCTCTACTAAAATTACAAAAAAATTAGCCAGGCGTGGTGGCGCATGCCTGTAATCCCAGCTACTCAGGAGGCTGAGGCAGACAAATGGCTTGAACCCGGGAGGTGGAGGTTGCAGTGAGTCGAGATCGTGCCACTGCAAACTCCAGCCTGGGCAAGAGAGTGAGACTCTGTCTCAAAAAAAAAAAAAAAAAAAAAAAAAGAAAGAAAAGAATACACTGACAACAAAATTCTCTGAGTGAAATTTAAAAAGACCGAAATAAATGGGGAGGTATAATATGGTCAGTAATTGGAATACTCAGTATTTTCTAATGTGACTTTTCCCCAGTTGAGCTATGTATCTAATTCAATGCCAATCAAAATCCAGGCAGACTTTTTAAAGAAATTAACAAGTAGATTCTAATATTTATGTGGAAATACAAAGAACCCAGAACAGTCAAATAAAGGAAAAGATGGTATGGTAAACTTAAGATAGTATCAAGATCAACACTCTAGATAATCTACAGTGAATAGGCCACTGAAGATAGAGATCCAGGGAATGTGAAACTGCCGAAAAGGTTCTATGTAGAGTAGAATAAGACCTTCCTCCATGAAAAGTTTCCTCATGACTCTTCATGCTTCCTGAAGTCAAGAACTTGAGAAAAGAAGCATCAAACTTCATCAATAATTCCAACTCCTGACAATCCATCAGGCTTATCCATGGATCTTCTATAGATAATGATGACTAAAATCTACCCCTAGAAATGATTATTTAATAGAATAGCTCTAATTTAAGGGATCTATGATAACACATGATTTTTCCACTTCTCTTACCCAAGCAAAGGTCTAATGCTGTCAGACAAGGCGATGATCCTCAGCTTGGAAAGATCTAAAGTGGGAATACTAATTCCTGTCTCTATACTATCATTAGAATCTATGGAGAAAAATTGGGTCAATATGTATTGATCTATTTCAGAGCTATTAATCTTCCTAGAAAGACATCAGGGAAAAATTACATAGAATATAAATTGCTGAATCATGAATGGAATTTTACATAACACAATATACAAGAAAGCATATAAGTCTGCAAGGTTAGGATACATGAGTTTTACAGTTTTACTACAGATTGTGTAACTTTATGTAGAATCACACTCAATACTTGGATTGTGTTACTATGAAATTCATAGGTAAGAGGTTGGGCTAGATAATTTCTATGCTTATTTTGGGTTATTACTCAACTTCTAAACCTCAGAGCCTATATTAGTTTCCTCTTGCTACTATAACATATTACCACAAATTTAGTGGTTTAAAACAACACAAGTTTATTATCTTCTGGAGGTCAGAAGTCCAAAATCAGCCTCACTGAGCTAAGCTAAGGTCAAGTCAGCAGGACTGTGTTCCCTCCAGAGGTTCTAGGGGAAAATATGTTTCCTTGCCTCTCTAGTTTCTAAAGACGACTATACACCTTGGCTCCTGGATCCTTCCTCCATCTTCAAAGCCAGCAATGTGGCATCTTCAAATTTTTCTCCTCTCTAGCTGCTTCAGTCATCTCATTGTGTTCTCTTGGAGTCTGATTTACTGCTTCTGTCTTTATATTTTTTCTCTCTTACCATGACCTTCCTGCCTCCCTCTTATAAGGACCTTTGCAAGTACATCATTGAGCCCACCTGGATAATCCAGTATCATTTCCCTATCTCAATATCCTTAATCATTCTGCAAATCTCTTTTGCTGTGTAAGGTAACATAGTTGCAGGTTCTGGTGATTAGGAAGTAAACACCTTTGGTGGGTGGAAGGCATTATTTGGCCTTCCATAAGACCACATTAATATATGCTTCAAAGTCATTATGTTTTGGAGTTATGCTAGAAAATCATTTTCCTAAACTTTGAAAGAAACAACAAAATGAGCCAATGCAAATGGGTTGTAACCAGCAAAAAGTTACCTTAGAAAAATAGATAATTGGTTCACTGATCTTGTTATTGCTCAGATATTGATAAATTATTTATTTGGAAGGACCTTCAGAGCCTAGTAAACATTCTTTGGCATGTCATTGATGTTGCTTTAAATATTCTAACTTGCTCAAAAGTTATTTATAACCAATATTAATGAATTTTAAAAGAAACCACAAGAGGCCAGGTGGGGTGGCTCACACCTGTAATCCCAGAACTTTGGGAGGCCAAGGCGGGCGGATCACCTGAGGTTGGGAGTTTGAGACCAGCCTGACCAACAAGAATAAACCCCGTCTCTACTAAAAATACAAAATTAGCCAGGCATGGTGGAGCATGCCTGTAATCTCAGCTACTCGGGAGGCTGAGGCTGGAGAATCACCAGGAGGCGGAGGTTGCGGTGAGCTGAGATCATGCCATTGCATACTACAGCCTGGGCAACAAGAGCAAAACTCTGTTGAATGAATGAATGAATGAATGAATGAATGAATGAATGAATGAAAGAAAAGAAACCGCAAGAAAAATTTTTCAGTATCACCCATCAATTGGCACTGAAAGTGTTACCAAAGACTCATTCAGTTAACTAAATTCTGGTATATTTGCATTTTTAAGTTGTTTGATTAGCTCATAAGCCTATTTTGTAAGCCCACACACAAAAAAAAATCTCCCCTCCCCAAACTAAAAAATGGTTTTATAAAGGTCACATATAAAACTTTTTACCTCCCCTATAGAGTTTTTTAATATACTTGTTCTCTCCTAAGTACAATGCTTAGGAAAATAAGATCATAGATTACTAATAACTCAGAAATTCCAGACTTCCTATATAATAAGAAAAGCAAGTTTATTACAAGGGTGAAAATGTATTTTGCATCTTGTTATTTGTAATGTTACTGAGAGTAGTTCGGTTTCTGACTTTTTTCTTTAACCCCTGGAGGAAGAATATTTTAAAAATCTATATAGCAAGTTGAAATCCTCTCTAAAGTACTAGAGAAGTAATATATCATTACACAACAACAACAAGTATTGTTCTTAGTTACATTTTGAAAATTCAGACAAGTTATAATGCCTGTTAACTTACGTTCTTAATTTTTATTCAAATACCGATGACCGTCTGGCAAGCCAGATTCAAGTAGAGTTTTAAGAAGGTGAATTAATGTTTTTGAAACATTTTGTAAATACATATGCTATCAATAGAACTAATGAATTCTATTAAATACTATTTAAAATAAAACACAAAATAATATAACAAAACAAAAAAGAAAGAAAGCAGTGTTATATAAGTAACATGAAAAAGTTTTAAAACTTCATAAAGCTAAGAGGGAAGACATCAAGAGGAAGATGCCTTCACATAGCTCTTTATATGTTAGTCAAAATTATCGCTCAAGAAAGAACAGTCTTCTAAACATTCATATTTAAGGAAAAGGAGCTTAAACCCTGGGAGGAAACCAATTTATTCATAAAGCGTCTCTTTCAGTTTGAGCAACCAGTGAAGAAAAAGTATCATTAACGTTCATTTAAAACCTCTTCTGTCTAGTTCTTAGTTGTTCAAAGAGTTGATTGACATAAGGAGAGATGTATGAAAAATGAAACAAACTCTTCTCATGTGTTAATTAAAACAGTTCAGAAACCTAAAATCTACAAAGCTTATTTTCCTCATATATCTCCTTAACTCTGGAAGGTTGTAATTTAAGATCACATTAAAATAGAAACCATTTAGAAGAGGGATCATACCTTCTTTATTGTTCTGTATAAGAGACAGTTAATTCTGGGTTCTCAGAAAATAAATGATAATAAAACATCTCCTTTAACCAATTCACAAATAATTTCAAAGAACTCAGCCAAATCTGAAAACTCCCTGAAAGCATAGATTTTTGCCTTCTACTTTTATATCCCTTATAGCATCTCTAGAATTCTGCTGATACAGTCAGCACCCGATAAGGTGAGAAGACAGAAGAGGGAAAGGAGCGTAGGAAGTAAAGGAAGAAAACAAAAGGAGGAGAGATGAGGAAAGCAAGGGTGAGAGGAGGAAAAGGAGGATAGAGCTGAATGAGTCACCTAGATCTTTTTAATTCCCCCCGTGGAACTCACTGAAAGTTTTACATCTGACATTCAACTGACATTCTTCTAAAATTGGTATTCCTGGATTAGTTTTTTTTTTTTCTTCTACGGCTTTTTTTTTTTTTTTTTTTTTTTTTTTTTTTTTTTTTTTTTTTTTTTGAGAGAGAGTCTCGCTCTGTCGCCCAGGCTGGAGTGCAATGGGGTGATCTTGGCTCACAGCAACCTCTGCTTCCCGGGTTCAAGTGATTCTCCTTCCTTAGCCTTCCGAGTAGCTGGGACTACAGGTGCGCGCTACCATGCCCAGCTAATTTTTTTGTATTTTTAGTAGAGATGGGGTTTCACCATGTTGGCCAGGATGGTCTTGATCTCTTGACCTTGTGCTCCACCCACCTCCCAAAGTGCTGGGATTACAGGCATGAGCCACCATGCCTGGCTGACATTTTCTTATAATTGTCCATAGGTATTTCTCTCTGAGATTGCCTAGGACATATAACATGTCCACCAGAGTACCTACAAAGAGTACATTCATTTTTTCCTTTTAAAAGTTTAGAATTTACACTGATAGATATTTGCTGTTTGCTTCTGAATGATAAGCTCTTAATGTCATAATGATGATGATATCACTTTATTTTTGTATAGTACTTTTTTTGTTTATAAAGCCTCCACCTGTTTTCTCACTTGACCCTCTTAACGACCCTGTGAAGCAAGTAAGGTAGTTGGTATTAACTGTATTTCATATGTGAAAAAGACCAACTGAAGTGCAGAGGGAACTATTCAAGGTCACACTGCTATATTTGTTGATTCTTCTGATCCTGAGACATTTTGCTTTCTCTATTGATGAGTGTATGCTGCACTGTGCTGGACAACTTTATATGGAGCCCAACCTTTTCTTTTCAATAGAGTTTCCTATCTACTCTTATTTCTTCAGTTTTGTGGTTTGTCATTGTTTGTTGTTGTTGTTGTTTTGTTTTGTTATTTAATGTAATGGCACAGGCAGATAAATTAAATTTTGTGTTTATGGCAACAATTTTATGGATTGACTCAGAAGCTACTCAGTAGATTTGAAGAGTACTTATCATCCACAGCTTGCATGACTTCCAGTATTTGACATTTCTCAACCTAAAAATTTGGAGTTTGACAATCAGTCTTAAATTTTTAAAAAAATTTAGAAGGTAGCACTTGAGAGTGGATGGCATCTGGCAAACTAGGAAGTAAAGACTTTAGGCAAGTAGTCAATGAAATCAAGCAGACATTTTGAAAATAGAACGTAGTTGTGTCAAACAGCATGTGGAATGAGAATTTTCCAGGCCAAGAAGGAAGTCAGAGATAACTGATACAACAAGCAAGTTCTATCTTTTTTTCTTTTTTTTTCAAAAAAAATTCTTGGAGTTTATTTTCCCTTAATATTTAGCAAACTATTTAGAACATTTAAAATCTAAAACAATTAAGGTCTTCTAGGAAAAATGGAACAGGCTAGTGAAGTAGTTTTAGCATTTTTGAGGTTTCCTCCCAAGCATTCTACAAGTAATTACATTAGGAAGACAGGAAATCCCTAAGTAGACTGTTAGCAGTTTAGTATTAAAATATCAAAATTAATGAGTCATTTTAAAATTTTGGTGCAAGCATAAGGCAAAACTCAACTTTTTATTGTACCACATACTTAGAAATTAGAAGTGCCTCAAAAATCAGAGCAATCATGCCACAACTCCCCACTAAGTGTTTTCTCTGTGCTTTCCATTATAACATTAGACTAGCCCAGGAGTATATGTGGATGTAAGAGCACACTACGGTGAGTTCAAAAGGTGTGCTTTGCTGATCACTGATCTTTCTTAATATCTCTCTACTGTTCAGCGTAATCACCTCTTTTATTAGCTGATGACTTCCATCCAGCCCATTACTCCATAAGCTAAATATTAGCAGCTGTTTGAAAAGGTTCACTAATGTACCAAGTATTCTTAAATAAAACATGAATATACAGTTGAAATAAGAGGTTTCAACTAAATAATTAAAGCAAATCTCAAATCCATTTGGAGGATATTAAGCAGATTTGTAAGCAAATAGGGTCATGGATATTTTGGAGCTGGTTCAGAGCAGGTTGATGGATAAATGGGAAAGACCTATAAAGAGGTTAAAGCAGTCAGCATTTGGTCATGGTTGAGGATTGGTTTAATTACTCTCCCAAGAAAAGCATGATGACCAGTGGGTATTCATCTACTTGAGTCAAGTATACACACAAACACAAACGTTGTTTAAGCTATAGCACTTAAGATTTTGAATGTCACAAATGAGTTTTAACATTGTATTATTTAAAACTTATGTAGGTTACAAAAGAGAGGTTTGGGATAGCTTTTTCTCGTTGCTATTAAAAATAAATTTTAATTTTCTCAAAAGACTTAAGTGTGGCTCTACTAAAGCATGAAGCAAAAGATATTTTTACAAATTAACTTTTAACTCTGTGATTCAATATCAAAAACCAATCAATACCTGTGATATCCAATAGGGTAGCCACTAACGTTATGTACCTATTTAACTTTAATTAAAATTAAAAACGCAGTTCCTCACTGACACTAAAAACCATTCTAAATAGCCACGTGTGGCTACTGGACACTGCATTGGTCAATCCAGATATATCACAACCCCATGGTTGGCAAAAGTTCTGTTGGACAACACTGACCTATCCAAACATATTCCAAATCCTTCATAAACGCATTAAGATATCTATGCCCTATATTTCAAACACCCTAGTGGGTAAATAAAATTAATTTTTTTCTAAAAAAACAATCTTGTAATAATCATATAGGTGTATTTTAATCATCAAAATAATTTTTTCAAAGTTAGCTAAATTAATAACAAATAAGCTTGTGCTAACGCATCAGTTGGATGGTTTACAAGCAAAGTCAGACATTCATTTATTGCATTTTTACACTTAACAGCTTCACTTTAAAGTATTCTGCTCTACATAATGGTGCTCTGGTAAACAATGTTTAAAGTTAAGAAACATTTGAAGTTGAGTTCTAAAGTAATTTGCATATGCTATCATTTAATTTATAAACTTTTGAAGCACTTTTAAAATCCTTCTCAATTATAAAATTAATGAAATATTTAAATAGCTCACCAGTTAAAAATTTAGGCCCTGTTGTGAATTAAGGAATTAATCTTGAACTATATTTACATATTATGTGTATATAATATATTCACACCCACACAAAAAAATATATGCATACATAAATTAATACTGAAGGGCCCCAAAGGAGTGATTTTACATATTGTTTATAATAATTTTATATATTTTATGAAGATAAATATCTGAATTATTTTGCATATTTTTATAAAGATATTTTATAGATCGATATATTTATCACCATTATTATTTCTCCATAGAGATAATGAAGCTGAGGTAGGAAAGACAATTTAATCCAGAATATCAAAAAAATACCAGCCAGGCGCAGTGGCTCATACCTGTAATCCCAGCACTTAGAGAGGCCAAGGTGGGCAGATCATGAGGTCAGGAGTTTGAGACCATCCTTGCCAACATGGTGAAAACCCGTCTCTACTAAAAATACAAAAATTAGCCAGGTGTGGTGGCGGGTGCCTGTAATCCCAATTACTCGGGTGGTTGAGGCAGGAGAATTGCTTGAACCCGGGAGGTGGAGGTTGCAGTGAGCCGAGATTGCGTCACTGCCCTCCAGCCTGGGCAACAAGAGCGAAACTCCCGCCCCCCCCCAGAAAAAACAACAAGTTAGTTGTGTCACACACAACCTCTGAGCACACATTTTACCACGTCATACTCGACTTCTGTTTTCACATGTTTGTAAAGAGTTTAAACTAGATGACTTCAAAAGTAATCTTTACTTAATAAAGTTTTATTATTCCAGGTATAAATAAAACCCTCTGATTTCTATAAATTGATATATATGTCTATATATAACAACATATTTGTCTAGGTCCTCTCCTAGTAAAACTGTCCAACATCAAATGAGGTAGAAATTCATAGGTTTTAAATTTTTCAGTAACAGAGAAGGGAAAAAATGCAAGAAGTCAAGTGGTTTGCAGATGATAGAAAAAATCAGTGTCAGATCTAAGAATATCATTCTTTATCTTCACTTCTGGCTACATTGCCCCCTTCTACTATACATTGTGCTTATCACTAATGTATTGAATTAACATGAACTCACTTCAAAGATTTTCAAGAAAATTTATCATTTTCTTGACAATTAAAAAGGAATACTGCTAAGTAATGTCACTAAAAGACTGACAGGGACTACTTAGGACCTTGAAGAGGACATAATGTAACAGCACTTTTACAGAAGTCAAGATATTGGAACTTAAGTGCTGGAGGTTTGAAATATGCCTGTCAACCTGGTAACAAAACTGTCAGAATTAGCAAATGGAAATATGCACTTTGAGAAGACTAGGACCTTAGTTTCCACTCAAAGATAATGTAATTCCTGTGTTAAAGATCTAAGAAATGAGTGTGAATTACTCTGTTCTTAGAGTTCTGCAAAGTCACAAGATCATAAAATCCTGAATCAAGAAGGACAGATCAGAAGTCATTTCGAGCAGCCTCTTTTATCGGGCCACAAAACATACTTACCCCCATGCAATAATGACATTCTAATTCCAGTCTTTATCAATAGTAACAATAACTTTAGCAATTACTTTTTAATCTTGGAATTCTAGAATTCTGAGTTCTAATAAAAACATATGATTTATATAAAATGGTTTATAGCCATGCATAATTTGTCTACCTTCTTTTCCAGTAAAACGAGGTAGGTCATGTACATTTCATATTTTAGCTCAGGAAATCCTCACCATTTTCTCACAAGGTTTATTTCTATTTTATGTGTGAGAACCTGAGGCCTAGACAAAATATACAACTTGCCCATGGACACACAACTAGCAACTGGTTATCAGCCAAGATTTAAGTCCTCTACTTTGACTCCAGAACTGACATTTTTTACATTGTGTTTCATTGCTTTTCTCTTTTGTTTCTGGAACAAGGGTTATCTATGCAGAAGCAACTGACATATGGAAGCTATCCTTAGAAAGAGATCAAGTAAAGTAAATTTGCCTACTTTCCTCAATAGCCCATTTCAGCCTTCAATAAAATCATATTTAAGGGGTTGATTTCCAAAGTATGAGTTCATTTTACAAAATTTAAGAGGAGGAAAAAAAGAATATGGGTGGGATTTGTGGAGGTTCTGCTATAGTTAATGAGAAGATATCACAAATCAGGTAAAAATACTCTCTACAGATTTCTTTTACGTTTGCCTCACATACTGCCAGGTATTAAGCATCAGACAGATGTTATTGATGTTTTATCTACAGTCACAATTTTTCACATGAAATTCAAAGGTAGTTAATAGAACATTATTCAAATTGAATCTGTATCATGTTTAAGGCTTCTAGCTTCATTATATAATATCTTGTGTTAAAGTAGCCAAATAACAAAATGTCTCCGATGTGTAAAACCAACAGAAGCAATTTTCCTTTTTTTATGTATTCTCAGTTCAATTAGCTTCCCTATCAGACCACACTGAATCCTTGGCTCTCAGTTACTAACATACAAGCTTTTCAGTTGTATATTAAAACAATTAAGGTTTTGGTACTGCATAATGACATTTTCTATTTAATTTTCAGCACACTATGGAATTTAAGTGATTCCGAATGACTGGCTTTTGAAATTCCTTTGAACTAGAGCACCTTCATTTTTACTTGAATTATTTTACAGTACTTTTATCAATGCCTAAAGGAACAAAGATAACAGCTATTTTTTTTTCCCCAGGAGGCTTTTGGAAACTTAAATTTTTTAAAAGAACTATTTTAACAAAAATAAATTGAAGGAAACAGACTGATTTTAATCTTAAAGACCTTTTCTTTCACATATATGATCTTCAAGTCCTCTTGAATTTTGAGCTATTTTGAAATCAAGTTCTATTTGTATAGGGCTTTCTCTCTCAGGCATTCAAAGTGTTATGTGAGGGTGCTTTCCAGCATTCAAAAGCATTATGTCTCAGTCTTAACCATATTTCCACATGCGCACATCTTCCATCGAACTGTGGCTCATAGCACAGTCATGCAACACAAATCTCGATGCTTCTCTCCCATCAATTTTTGAGGAAATTTTTGAAGAGTTCCCCAAATCAGATTATTATCTATGCATCAATACTTGGTTAGAAAAAATTCACCCGAAAATCATCACTGTATACTGTACCAATACATGATGTAAATAAAAGTTGAGTGCAGTAGACATAGTTCACTTCTACTACTTATAACACACATAGTGCCTAATATGTGCCAAGCACTGTTCTAACTACTAACTACATATTGTAATTCATTTAATCCTCACAACAACCCTATGAAGTTAGTACTATTATTTTCCCCATTTTAAAGAGAACACTGAGGTACAAACAGATCCTAAATGGTGGAGCTCAGATTCAAACCCAAGTAGCCCACTTCTAGAATCTGCATAAGTAACTTTTACTGTATACGGGGTTTTTTTTGGTTTTTGTTGTTGTTGTTGTTGTTGTTGTTGTTGTTTTTGTTTTTGACGGAGTCTCACTCTGTCGCCCAGGCTGGAGTGCAGTGGTGCGATCTCGGCGTCTCACTGCAACCTCCGCCTCCCGGGTTCAAGCAATTCTGCCTCACTCGGCCTCCCTAATGGCTGAGATTAGAGGCTTGCGCTTCCACGCCTGGCTAATTTTTGTATTTTTAATAGAGACAGGGTTTCACCATGTTGGCCAGGCTGGTCTCAAATTCTTTACCTCAAGTGATCCACCTGCCTCGGCCTCCCAAAGTGCTGAGATTACAGGCGTGAGCCACCGTGCCTGGCCTATACTGCTTCTTAAAAGGAAAAATAAGCTGACACACTGTTAGAACTGCAGCCAAACTAGTACTTTTAATTACCCAACTAGTGGCAATGGACTAGTTTCCTATCCTTTACCATCCTGTACTATCCTTTGCCTGGAAAGTCAACTCCAGGGCAACCAAGATCACTTTCTTTAACCACACTGGAGCTTATTTTATGTAATCATTTGCCAAGCAATTATTTATTCAGTCATTCAACAAGCACAAATCAAGTGCCTTTTATGTGCCTCACACTTGTAAGTGATGAGGTTATAATGCCCAATAAAATGTTCTGGTTGCCCTCAAGGAGCTGATGATATTCCTTCTTGCAATACTTCTATGTTGGTTTATGATCTATCACATCTAGTGTCCAGTGCCTATGCTCTCTAGTGTCTTAGGCTCTCCCTTTCTGGTTCCTGGGTATAGGCAACATTTCAATCTCCTGCCCTCCACTAACATGTTTACGTTATCCTTCCCACTCCTTCAATGCCATCATCCAAACTCAAGTCTTTACCTACAAATAAATTATGAGAATGGCCATGTGTTCTATTCTCCTTACACCTAATCTTTCTCAAATGAACTTATTTAACCACATCACCACCCTCCTACTCAGACACAAAAACTGACTCTTCTCTAGTGGCTGTATAATAACTAAATCTCCTTCATGTAATATTAAATATTGTTTACAATTTGACCCCCAACCTACCAGACCAGTCTTGCCTCCTATCATTTGCTTCAGATGCACTCCAGTCTAATAAAATATATCTATTTGCAGTTCCCTGCTTACCACTTGATCATGTTGACATATCTCTTGGCAATGCTATTTTTCCTGGCCTTCTCACTGCCTGAAATATGCCCACCTATGTCTATACTAGGAACTCTTGGAAGGCCCGGTTCAGAAGTCACTTATTTCAAGAAGCCCTTATTGAGGTCACCAGTTAGAAGTGCTCATTGTATTTTCTGAATACTGATAGCTCCTCATAGCCCAATCTAATATTCACCTGTATTGAGTTATCCATACATATTATCCCTGCTACACTGTCATATTCCTTGCTGATAGCAGGTACAATTTCCTTACCCATTTGAATATATAGATATGTATAGCATAGTGCTTTGCACATAGAGTATATATTAAATATTGTCAAAATAAGTAAAACTATGACAAAAAATATGCTGCAAGTCACTAGATTTCTTAAGAATTGCATATAACATTATCATATTTGCTGTTGTCACAATATAATGTTGAGAATGGTCCAGAAGGGACCAAAACTGAAGCTAAGGAGTTTGGAATGACTTTATATTTATATGCTTTATTTAAAGTTAAGTTCTTTTGAAGTCGTTGCTCTTGTAGATGTTGTTTTTTTTGGTTTTTTTTGTTTGTTTGTTTGTTTGTTTGTTTTGTTTTTTTAATTTTGAAGTTGGGGATCAGGGAGAAAGTAAAGAATATAGGAGAAAGTTTGTTTTTTAATGTGAATCAGTGAATTCTAACTCAGAGAACTTTTTGACACACAATTCCAAAAATCCTATCAGAAGCTTTGACAAGAGAAGTACGAATATAAGGAAAATTTTAAAAGCCCAAGATATGCTATCAGTTCACCTCCCTCAGTACTCAAAATTCAATCTTTCAATCAAATTAGGCAATAGACCTGAACCACATCAGTTCAGTACATCACAGAAATGCTTTCACTTTATTGAGCTTTAATGTTATTCTTGCAGCTTTTATCAACGTTTGCTTTAAAAAAATCCATAGCTGAAGCATGCATCTGCATTTTACAAAGAAACTGTCCAGTACATTATTCTATATTCCCTATTTAATAGCTAACATTAAAATTTTAATTAAAGTTATGCCTTCACTTTCTCCTTTCTGAAAACTAGAACTAGACAACTTTTCTTGCTTTTCTTTTTTGACAAAAACAACGCTTAAATAAAACATGGATACAGAATTACAGCAATTATGTTAACAATACGGCTACTGAATTTGCATCTTCTAACCTCTTTAGGCATGACCTTATTTTTATTAGAGATATTAGACCTTAGTAGAAATAGTCTCTATTATAAATTGCTTTGCATAATTTGGGGCTTTATTTTATTTTACCTTATTTTGAGACAGAGTCTCTCCCTGTTACCCAGGCTGGAGTACAGTGGCATGACCATGGCTCACTGCAACCTCAACCTCCTGGGCTCAAGAGATCCTCCACCACACCCAGCTTCTTTTTATTTTATTTTTTTTTTGAGACAGAGTTTTGCTCTTGTTGCCCAGGCTAGAGTGCAGTGGCGCGATCTCGGCTCACTGCAACCTCTGCCTTCGGTTTCAAGCAATTCTCCTGCCTCAGCCTCCTGAGTAGTGACACCTGTAACCCCAGCACTTTGGGAGGCTGAGGCAGGCAAATCATGAGGTCAGGAGTTCAAGATCAGCCTGCCAACATGGTGAAACCCCATCTCCACTAAAAATACAAAAATTAGCTGGGCGTGGTGGCAGCTTTTTAAAAATTTTTTGATAGAGACAAGGTCTCTATGTTGCCCAGGCTGGTGTCAAAATCTTAAGCTCAAGTTAACATTTCACCCTGGCCTCCCAAAGTGCTGGGAGCCACTGCACCTGGCCAGGGGTTTTATTTTTAAGAGTATACTTTTTAAAGGATAAATATAGAGGCTGTGCCCATTCATTTATTTATGCAACAAACATTATCTTTTTTCAATTCTAGAGATACAACAGTGAGCACAAACAGAAGTTTCTTCCCTCAAAACACATATAAGTCTAGCTCTGGGAAATGAATATTAAAGTAGGATAAAAGCAAAATATATAAAACATTGGATAAAAATTGTGTAACAGAAAAAATAATAATGCATAAAAGAGGAAGGAAAGGGTAGTTATTTTAAATAGGAGGAGGTGACATTTGATTAACAACCCAAAAGGAGTGACTCATTCATCTATTTGAGATGCAGGCAATCTAGTCATTAAGTACTGAGGGCTTGGGTGTTCTGGGGCTACCTGGAGACCAAATGGTTGGAGTGAAGTGAGCAAGGAAGAGAGGTGGTTGACTGGGTGAGGATCTTGGAGTTTACTGTAAGGACTTTACATTTGACTCATTAAACAAGTAGAGAGATGTTCACACATCTCAACTAATAGTAATAGGTAATTTTTAAATGATGTTTACTTGTAAGTAATGTGCCAGTAAGCATCAGCAAAAATTGTTACTTTAGAGATGTAATCATTTAGTTTAATGCCATCCTTTCTCTTCTTTCATGTACTCAGCAAAATCATATTCAGCAGTTACTATGTAGCAACACTATGTGGCAACAATGGAAATCTAAAAAAAATATAAAAAGAAAAAAAAAACATAATTCCAAACCTCAAAGAAATGTCTCTCAAGTGGGAGAGATAAGTATTAATTATTAAAATATCTTTTCTTTAGCTTTTAGGTAAGGGAAACTAAGATGTTTAGGTAGAGGAGTGATCATCATATCTGCATTTCAGGTAGATTAACATGTAGAAGAGATTTGAATGAAGCAAGACTGGATGCAGGGAGGTGAATTAGAAAGCTGTGAAAAATGATGAAAACCTGAACTAAGACACTAACAGAGGGTGAGGAACTAAGTAGAAAGTTACAATCCATTTTTAGAATGGAGTATTGACAGGACTTTATGACTAAATTGGTGTAGGTGGTGTGAGAGGAGGAGGAATCAAGAATATCTCCCAATTTTCTAAGTTGAACAAATACATGGATGGTGGTTACAGTCAGTGAGTTCAACTTAGGACAATTTGAGACGTATTGGTAAATTATGATTAGCTGATAGTTGATATTATGGAAACCCAAAGAGGTTGATAGATTTAAAAGAAGGTCCAGGACAGAAACCCAGGAATACCAACATTCAAACAGGAGGCAGAGAAAGAATTGTTCATTAAGGGGATTAAAATGAATAAACAGAAAAAAAAATTCATGTAAGCCATAGGAGATGAGAGATTTTACATCTAATAATATTGTTGACTGTGTCCACCTGTAGTGGCAAACTTGATGTGATTATTTATTTTTATTTAATAATACTGTTTATATGAGTATTGTAGAGTAAGCATTTCAGAGCAAGTTATTAAATTTATAAAGATTATCTGAGATTCAGTTATCTAATCCTCCTAAATTTAAAATACATTGTATTATTTTATTGTTGTTGTTGATTAGCCATCCTAAAAAAATTTATCCTCCTAAAATAAAAATACATTGTAAAATTATTTCCTTCAGTCCTTCAAATGTAGTCACCTCAATGTGCGTTTAATATTTTAGCTTACTTAAGTCACTATATGTCAATTAATATCATTTATGAGAGAAATAGCAGTGCTACAAAGAAACAAAAATATGTATTATAAGAAGATGCAAATATATGTCCAGTAATTAGAAAATCCTAGGCTACTGCATGAGCTCAGGAAAAGGACAACTCATTTATGAAAATGAGGCTGATATATATTCTGATCTCATGGAAATTTCAATGGAATATAAAATGAGTGGACGCTCAATGCTTTGAAGAACACATTAAATCTGTATAATAGCAGTTAGTATATTTTTGTTATCTGGTTTTTCATCCAAGTACTTGTCAACCTAGAATTGCTTACAAAATTTTCCTATCGTTTCCTAAGGTGAAACAGTTAACAGGATTAGCTGTCCAAAATCATTAGTCAGGTCATTGGCAGAACCAGGAGTTCAATATGAGATATTTTTTAAATGTCTCTCTTTATATTGTCTGACACTTAAAATCTTTAAAAGTAAATACATAAAATGAAAACATCAATATATGTCTTTATATATTATAATAACACATATACATTTAGTAGAAAGGAACAAATTACCTATAAAATACAGATAACTTATAGCATATATAAAATAGTCTTTTGAGAAGATTTCACAATAGATATTAATTTGTCAGGCATAATCAAGAATTGGAATCCAAAGACTAGAAAATTCTGGTTAGAAAGGACTTAAGAGGTTGCTATATCAGCAGATATGTTCTCCTTTATTTTTACAGAGTTTCTACCTGTCATTTGCTCTATAATAATACATGAACAAAGGCCTCACACTGAGGTTATTATGAAACCATAAGCTATACTGTTACCATATTTAACATTATAACCAAAATTACAACTTCACAAATTGTAACTCGAGGAAAATTACAGGTTATACCAAGTGTAGCAGATGTATAGAACTGTAGCAGCTGTTAGAAATCCTGAATATTATACCTTATGAAATTGTATTTTCAGTTAACATAAATGCTAAAGTAAGTTATTCATTCTAAGAAATTTTTTCTGGAGACAAACATTTCCCTGTGCAGCAGATAAAGCCTAGTATTAGAAAAGCCTGCTCTTACAAGTACATTCGAATGTTCAGAACTTCAAATGAAGTATATGTTGTCAATTAATCCAAGTATATAATAATTTTAAAATTATGCTTCTATTTACCTGGGGGTGATGAGGGAGTTGTTGATACATTATTTTTTTGTTTAAAAAATAATTATTAGATAACTAGCTCAGCATCATAGAGAACTAATATCTAGAGGTTAGAGGCGAAAATTAGTAAAGGGACCAGAAAAATTAAAAATCATGACAGAACACCAGTGTTATGTAAACAGTTAAGTAAATCAGGACTAAGAACCATCCCAAAAATGTACCTGCAAAATCGAAACAAGCAAGTAGATTGTTTAGATCTACTTGCTTAGTTCACTGCTTCAGAAATCAGCACTGTTTTGTTTCAAAGATAATTATTGACTGCTATGTTATATAATAATCTTCCAAGACGTTACAGATTAATCTGAATACCTGTGACCTCAATCTGAATCTCTATGTCTTAGAAGCTTTGAAGATAGCCAACCCACCAATCTGTCATAAAGCATAAAAGCTGTCTGGGGGTTGCCAGTTCCTTAGGAATGCCACCCTGCCCTGTCCTCTCTATGTGCTGGTCATGAGGAGGGTTAGTGACACTCCACACCCATTCATCTCTCTCTTTTTTTTTTTGGTAGTGTAATGAGTACAGCAATCATTCTAGCAGTATTTGCTATGACAACATTATTCAGCCCCAACTTATGCCAACATTGTGCATGTTAAGTGAAGAGAAACAAGCTCTAATGGTGCCCTTTAATGTTCTGAAGACACAGGTGTTCTCTGTGAACTTGACATTTGCTTGGTCTATATCTCATCCTAAGGGTTCCAGATAAGATGCTTTACTGTGTGAAAGCCCTCAGGCATTTTCTCACAGATAAATAGCATGAAATTATGTGATGGAGAAAGAACACCCTCAGTAGTAACTAGGTAAAGATTGTGCTGGTTCCCCAGTTGATAATGGGAGCCACTGCACAAAGGTCAAACAATTTGGATGCAAAGTATCCAACTTGTCATCACAAATTGGATTTGAGAGTGCCATGAAAATGATGAGCCAGCACGCTGCTTCTATCCCACAGTGACATTTACTCTCTCTCATCCCCTCTCCCTTAGTTCTTATGGATTCTTCTGAAAATATCAGATGGAATTTTTTCTAGATGGATTAGAGAAAATATGTGTCTATAATTTTTAAACAGTATGCAATGGTGACATTATTAAGATGATGATATTGATGGTGATGCAAATTAAGACCCCTGAGAATCTTCACTAGATGCAGTAATAAAAAGGTTAACCAAGATGTCAAAAAAAAAGGTATCCTGAAATATCAACATAAAAGTAGAATCCATTCTCTGTTGTATTTTTAAAATTATACCACATGACATTAAATTACAAGTACACATCAGTTCAATGTAGCAAACATTCATTGAACAACTATGACATACACCAAAGAGACAAAGATAAAAAAGACCTTAACTGACCCTCCAAGGAGCTTGCAATCCTTTTTAAGTGGCAAACATTTATGCCACTAATAAGGTGATATAAGCATTTTATCCTTTTTTTTAGATTTAGAAATATTACAGTAGGAGAAAAGAAGATCTTTTTATACACACAAACACTTAGAATTGTACTGATAAGATTAGTGTTATTTGGTCCATAGAGACACTAGGGTATGTCAGTCGTCTCACTGAGAACTAGGGAATTCAGCCAAAAGTGGTTCCTGATCATGTTCTGCCAGAGCAAACAGTACTGAAGAGAATCAAACTTGTCAGAATAGATTTTCTGAGATGTGATGAGCTAGTGTCAGAATGTGAACCAACTAGTGCTTGAATGTTGAACTATGCTTCCAGCTTTATGGAGAGTTAAGGCTCCCCGAGCTGCCCAAGGAGACTTCATGATACCTGTTTTGTTACTATAAATAATAGAGACTACTTAGTGAATGCCAAAAGTGATCTAAACATTCATTAGTATTAATTGTATACTTATGTTGCAAATATCACCAGAAGAAATATTGGAAAGCTAATCACCATCAATTCTTGTATTCCCAAAGCTTTCTTCCGATCCCCTTTTTCTCCTTTCATGAAATAGTTTTCAGACACAGTTTGGAAAACAAGTATAGTAATTTACCCGCTTATAAAAGCTATGGAAATTAAATTCCAGCTGTATTGCCACTTTCAAACTCATACTTTTGCCTACCTCATACCTCTAAAGCAAGCATTAAAATTTGCGTGTGTCTATTAATTCTTTCATCAATTCTTTCATTCAACTCAATAAAATTGAGCTCTTACCATGAGCTAGGCCTTGATGACTCATAAATAAACAAGATAATATTCTATCCTCCAGTTGCTTAGAATTCAGTAAGGAAAGGATGACAATAAAGTGCTGTAGCTGATATATTCAGGTTACAATAGGAAATAAGGGTGTAATGATTCATTCTCCCCCATGGCATTGGGATCACATTCATAAAAGAGATTGTGCTGGGGTATCAAAAAGTTTGTGAGGTTCAAACAGAAGGACACATTGGGCAAATACAGTAGTTTGATATAATTGAAGTGACCTTAAAGTACATGTGAAGGGGTAAGAGATGTGATCAGAGCTGAGGCTGAGAGACAGAAAAAGGCCTATGTGGTAAACTAAGAATTTACACTTTTTAATAAACAGGAAAAAACTATGAAAGAAGAGGATTTTTGGACAGAAATTCTAAAATGTGTTTTATGTATACATTAAAAAGAACAAACCTGAATGTTAGAAGGCCAATTTGAGGGTAATTTCAGTAGTGCAGGTGATGAGCAATGGAAGCCTGAACCCAAATGGGCAGCCCTTGATAAAGAGTCATAGAAGAATGACATTGGAGAGGCAGGACAGACAGAGCTGACTATCAGTTGGATGTGAAACATGAATAAAAAACAGGATTTGACTCCCAAGTTTCTGGTTTGGGTAAGCAGTTGGATAATGATATCACTGGGAAATAACAAAAGTGTCACATTATTTAAGTTGAGTTTTCCATGTCTTCTAAGCATGTAGATTTTTAGGTCTGGATCTCAGGAGAGAGATTTGGAGTCATATATGTATAAGACATAGTTAGAGTGTGGCAGTAGATAAAATAACCTAGGCAAGAACATATGAGGTAAGAAAAGGGCTTGATGAATACACAGCACTGTCAGAAGCGGGGAGGAGAAAGGAAGTCATGGAGGAGAAGGAAAGGAGGAAAAGTCAAGTAGGCTGAGGAAAGGTAAGAATGGGAAAACTATTAGAGGAAAAAAGAGGTGGTCAGCAAGTTTGATTTCCATAGAAAAAGGAAGGAAGAGTAGGAGCGAAAGTGTTTGTTGGATTCAAAACAAAGAAGTCCATGATATCAGCTGTCAATGATTAGATAGTCAATGGGAGTTAATTTAGTTCCAGTGGGAATGTGAGGAATGGGAGGTAAAGGGTAATAGACGGGAGGGTTTAACTATGTTTCCTGTAACAAATTTGAATATATTCAAACACTATAAAAAAGAAGCCAAATAAGTGAAAACTGAGCAGCTAGGTCTCCATACCAGAGGAATCAGCAACCGGCAGAATAGTACAAAAGCAAAGTAGAAGAAGCAGCGTTAAATAGTAGGAAGCAAGTAAGAAAATACAGATATAAATTACCTGTAGGTGTGAAGGCTAATTCTTGGGAGATTTCATGCCTCAAGTCTCACTTTTTTTTCTGTCCAATAAGATCTGGATCCACTTCCAACTTTTCTCCCTATAGCTCATATACTTGAAGTGTGCCAAGAACACCAGATACAGCAACATCCCACAGACGATGAATGGTATGAAAATGGCCCGAGGGTTCTACATCATTCATATAGTCTCTGATCACTAGAGATTTATTATCCTATGTTCTCTAGCAAAATGATTACAGAACCACAGCAACAATGGTGGTCTGCTCAATTAGCCAAAACATGCTACTGAAACCCTTTATGTGTTCCACAGAAAGAAATGATCTAAGAAAATCTTTTCTGAGGGAGTAGGTTTTCCTCCTAAGCTGCATGTCATTTAGCTCTTCCAATTTCTTCTAGCATAGGGCTTATTTCAATGATTTCTCTGCCTAATGTGATGCTGTAACACTCTAGATCTCACATCTTTCCTCAGTCATTGATGTGCTGATTGTTCAGTCTGCCAGATCATTAACAATGATTTTTTTTAAAGAACAGTTAACACCAATTCTTTCAGTAATGCCTACCCTTTAATCTCTCATTGCTCCTAAAAAGGAATCATCCATCTTTATACGTCTTTTCATCTATCATTGGTATTTGTGCTTTGTTCTTTGACAGTTTCAGTCAATCTGATTAGGTTTTATGCACACCAACTCAATAGCATAGGAAAATTATGATATAGTGAAGATGACTTTTTTTCTGTTTACTTCTATGATGCCCAACATTCTGTTTTGTAGGCAATTTGACAATTGGAGAATTTTAATGCAAAAAGAATCTCTTTAAAAATACTCTCAAAAATTTCAACATCTATTTTAGATTCAGGGGGTACATGGACAGGTTTGTTACACTGGTATACTGTGTGATGCTGAGGTTTGGGGACACAAATGATCCCATCACCCGGGTAGTGAGCATAGTACCCAATAGGCAGTTTTTCAGCCCTTCCCTCCTCCTTCTTTACCCCCTACTAGTCACCAGTGTCTACTGTTCCCATTTTTATGTTCATATGTACCCCATGGTTAGCTCTCACTTATAAGTGAGAACATGTAAAGTTAAAGAAAAAATATGGCTGCAACATAGTAGGCAAAATTCATTTGCAAGGAGATCAGAAATACAGTTGATTATAGCCTAATCCAAATAATTTATTATTTTATTTAACAATTTAATGAGGGAAGGGGATATTTCAAAAACATTTAACTAATGTTTATTCCTCATAGGATTTTAAAATTACCTAGCACTATAATATGGAAATAGAGAGTAGCATTAACTTGTCAAAAATTAATAAAAACTTGCTTTTAAGAAGAGGACAAAGGGAGTCAAAATGGATTGTCTAAAAGTAAAATGCAGTGTTAGAAAGATCATGTTTGATGCTATCTGGAAAGTTTCCAAGATTCCCCATTGAGCTAATCTATGTGAGTGCTCATTATAAGAAGTGATAGCTATCCCTCTGGCCCAGAGATAGGCTTTGTCTTATTCTGATTGACACAGATTATATTATATTAAGTTTGTGAAATGAATACAAAAGCTAAGATAACTTCTGTTTTTAATGACTTGCACCTTTTTTTTAAAAGAACTCTTAGGGATGTTATAAGGATAAAGTAACATAATAGATATTTTGCTCAGCAAAAAGCATGATTCAGCATAGCACAGTGAAAAGATCATGGTCTTTGGAGCCAAGAAAAAACTGAATCCAAATCTGAGTAACCTCAGCTCTGCCACTTTCTAGCTTTATAACCTTAGACAAGTTTCTTACCTTCTTAGCCCCTCTATTTCCCCCTGGAAAAACAGCGATAATTGGACTTACCTCACTAGCAAGCTGTCAAAAGTAAATAAGATTTGATATTTAAAACCTTGCCTAATGCCTGACCACATCTCAAAGAAGCCCAATAAATGTTAATCCCCCTATGTTCCCAATAGCATAGCTTTTGAACAAATTTATAGATGCCAAATATCAAAGAAATAAATACATATTAAAGACTACCAGATACCAGATACCTGATGCTACCTAGTTAATGCTGATGTATAGTAAATACTGAAACATACAAAAAAATATAAAATGTTTTGTATTTTTTTCCCAGACTTGTGGTGGAAATTCTTAGTTCTTGAGATTATTCTACGAACATTTATGAAACACTTGTTTTGTGACCTAGAGTATAAACACAGATAAGAAAGCATCTTTGTTCCCAAGGAGTCCGTGATATACATTTAAAGAACCACAGGAGACTGAAATTGGCAGAAACCCTGGAGATCATCAAATACCTCCTCTAAAAAAAAAAAATTCATTTATATGTATATATGTATGTATGTATGTATGTATGTATTTTTACAAACCCTTGTGTCGCGAGGGCTGACTTTCAATAGATCGCAGCAAGGGAGCTGTTCTGCTAGGTAGGAAACCCCGACCCAGAAGCAGGTGGCCTAGGAATGGTGTAGCGCCACAAACGTGCGTTGCGTGACAGGCGAGGGGGACGCCGCCTTTCCGGCCGCACCCCATTTCCCAGGACTAGGGGCACTCCGCACTGGACCCAGGTCCTGGCGCAGGGTGGGGTGGCCCGCAGGCGGGGATGGCAGGAGACCGGGTATCGGAGACCACCTGAGGCTCCCCTCTTTTTTTTTAAAGAGGAGAAACTGAACCGGAGAAAGTGTTCAATGAATTACTCTATACCACATTGCTAGTTAGTGGCAGCTCCAGTGAAACCTTCCTGACTCCTAATATAGTGACTTTTCCTTTAACCTGGTCCCCCAAATAATAAGCTGTAAAAAATTTACTGGAAGAAAAATGCACAGGAACTTCTTGAGTAGGTCAGATTTCTTTTTTTCTCTCTTAAGTATAACCACGTCATTTTTAATGCATTGAATTTCTGTAATGGTAGTGTATCATTACACAAAATGAAATTGAAAAAGAAATACAACAAATTTCAGATTGCCTTGTGAAATACAACAGCTATGCTTAAATGTTCACATGGCTAATCCCTGAAAAGGCAGCCTGGCCTCGGTTATCCACATAACTACCTCTATTGTCCATTTCATATTAGAATGTAGAATTATAACATAGTTAATGGGGTTTCAATTTAAAGAACCCGTGTCATTTTATTAGCCTATCATCTGCCCTATTTTCTCCTTAATTTACCTTATGTTTACAGAAGTCTTATCTAGGAGCCTTGTTGCTACCATAAATCAAATATGCCAGGTTCCAAGTTTCAGCATATGAGCATAGATGTGAGCAGACAGCTTTTGATCACTCAGTTATCTCTACCAGAGTAACTGAAACAGAGATTCTCAACACATAGGACTTCTAATCCAAGCTGACCTCCATTAACTGCAAGCTAATAGACACTGCCACAGTATCTTCCTAGAAGAACAAGAGGATTCCTGGAAAGAAAAGGAATCTATCTGTCTTTCATCCCACTGGTCAATACCTTTTTCTCAGCATCGATTATTGACATTTTATAATCTATAATCTTCACCAGCCTAATGAGACTTCAAGAAAAAAAATGTAATTTCAGCAGAAAAGATGGGAAGCATGGTACTAGGGATACTGTACATTGGGATAGGAGAAGATAAATGTATTGACTGAGCATTCTGTTACCATTATCCTTCTCTCTAAAGTCCAGTTCTGAATAAATAAAAGCAGGGACTTAGATCCTGGCAGGCATCTTTCCCTGAATGCATGGCCCATAATTGAAGCTTTCAATAGGACTTTTTGGGTGAGTAGATAGGAATTAAGGGCCCAAAGAAAATATGGGCGCTGCCTTCCTTTGATATTGATGACTTGAAGAAGAAGAGAAGTCAGTAGTGGGTAAAGAAGAAATAATTACCAATTGAGAAAGAGGGTACAGAGGGTAGAAAAGAAATAGTCTAATGTTTGCAACATGTTTGGAACATATATTCAGGGTCCAAGAGCACTGCCTGTATCTGATTCCTTGCTTCTACTTATCCAGAGATGAGTTTAGACAGATGACAATGAAGACAGTACTCAGACAGTACAATTACCTTCTCCCATCCCAATATGTAGAATCTCTAGTACAACGCTTCAATCCTTCCTGCCAAAATTGTTTTAACATTTTTTCTGGAGCCTTATTGAAGTGCTGGAGGCTCTGGATGTGTAAAATGCCAATGAAGAATGCTTATTGGGAAAGGTATTGACCGGTGAGATTAAAGACAAATATGCTCCTCTTCTTTCCAGAAATTCCCTGTGCCCCTAGGAGGAGACTGTGTCTGTTAGATAATGTTAACACCAGGAGGGAAGATCAAAAGCAAAAGAGAACCATGAAAGGATAGTGCTACGTGTGAAAGAAAAACATTAAGGAAAGGAGTTTGAGGGAAAGTAAAAGTGTTACTGCTTTATATTTAAACCAGCCTGTCACAAGGAGAAAAGAGGCAGAAACATGTGTGCTTCTTGTCTGACCACTTACCTACCAAATCCAGTTCTTCTACCTTTACCTTCTTCATTTCAGCCTCTCGTATAGGCAATAAATGGTGTCAAAGATTCAGCAAGTTGCTACTACATATTTATGAAATAAATTCACATATATTTATGAAATAAACACCCATCAGCTTTCACATACTAAAATAATTAGTCTAAAAGCCATTACATTTAATTAAATTAAATTAAGATTTCATTTTCTGGCATTAACAGGTGGCTTTCCCCTTATTGCTTATTCCATGGTAACATACCCTTCTAAAAATAAAAGTTTCAACCAGTTTTCCTGCTCTTAGTTCAATGTCATCCTAAAAACAAAAAACAAAGTAGAAATGACCCTAACACCTACTGGGTGTTAAAAGATAATCTTGGATTATCAGATGAGCTGTCTGAAGTGGGAAAGTGATATTGAGCAAGGGGAATATTTAATTGTCAAGAAAAGTAACACATGCTCTTCCTAAGAATGAAAAACTTTAGAAATTTGCTATCAGAAGTGACCACCTCTCTAAATAGTCTAGAACAACAAATAAAATAATTTATTTTATAAAAAGAAACATCTTCCCTTCACGGTCGTCCTCCCTTTCTTACCTCTGTTCATCCCCTGCCATGTTCATGGGGTACAAACAAAAATAACAGTAGGATTAACCAGGAAGACCCTACTCATGAAAAATCATTTATATAAACAAGGAAGAAAATTCTGCCCACATTCTAGCATATCAAGGAATACTGTTAAATGTATTTAAAAGCCAGTCTGTGATTTGCATGGCTTTAGTAATTAATAATGTCCTTGAGAAAACAAAGCCAGTATATAGACAAATTCCTTACATGATGATCAACACCAAGGAAATCTCTTATTGTTCTTCCACCTAACATAAATACAAAGAATGATGATTTTCATCCATTATGAGGTACAAAAGCAATAATATATGCAAAATACAAATATAGGAAATATTGCACAGTTCCCCCAATATACTGCAAGTTGCTAAGGGGAAAAATATTAAAATATCTTAAGGACTATTATATACGTAATCACAACATTCAAAGAATGAAAATCACTCATTCCTTTGAGAATTGGGATACTGTTTATTTTGAGAGCTGCAGAAAACCCTATGAGGCACTACATAGCTCTCACAGTAAATTTCCATGATTGAAGTTCAAAAACAGGTACATGATAAAATGAGCAAAGTGCAGTAGACAACAGAAAATGCCAAAATGACAATAACTGAAAATATTAATTTCCAAGTATTATATCTCATAACGTAATCGTAACATGATGTCTCACTGTAGTTCCCAGCTCATCGCATGTTCTAAAGCAGTTCTCTTCCTTTTTACACAACTTTATTATCCTGCTGAAGTTTCACTCATACAACTAGTTATTCCTTAATTTTATACTTAGTTATTCCTTAATTTTATTTTCTTTTAACATAGTTATTTTATAGCAAAAATTTATGATGATAACTGGATTTTTGTTCCCTTATCTTAAAAACACCAGTCAGAAAAAAATGACATTTATAACTTGTGGTCTGTGGAACAAAATCAGTAATTATTCCATGTAGAATAGTGTTAGTATACTAAGTAAGAAAGCATCATTTAGAGGAAAAGAGGACAAGAAAAGATGCTGACAGGAGAAACAGGAGGCAGGGTCAGTTATTTCCATATTGATTATGTAGACTATGCCTGATAAGATAAGAGGTTTATTATATTATTATTATTATTATTATTATTATTATTATTATTATTTGAGATGGCGTCTCGCTCTGTCACCCAGGCTGGAGTGCAATGGCACGATCTCGGCTCACTGCAAGCTCTGCCTCCTGGGTTCATGCCATTCTTCTGCCTCAGCCTCCTGAGCAGCTGGAACTACAGGCACCTGCCACCATGCCCGGCTAAGTTTTCGTATTTTTAGTAGAGACAGGGTTTCAACCCGTTAGCCAGGATGGTCTCAATCTCCTGACCTCGTGATCCGCCCGCCTTGGCCTCCCAAAGTGCTGGGATTACAGGCGTGAGCCACTGCGCCTGGCCAAAAGGTCTATTATTAATCAACTAATTCAACTAGTGATGAAAGCTCAATAGAACTCCAGTGTCAGGGAAAAAGCATTAAATTTCAAACCCCAATATCTAATAAGCAGCTCTTTATGAACTACATACAAAATGTAAACTGAATTTCTAAGCCACACAGCTATCAGTATAATTATTCTATAATCAAAATATATCCTTGACTCTAAGAACATATATTTCCTACTACAGAAATTCAGTCACCCAGTTTACTGATAATTAATTCCACCAAGGTTGAGATGATAAAACTTCAAGGGTTTATTTCACCAGGTTGCTTTGTGCTTAACTTGAACAAAAAAGGGAAAATAAACAATAAAACTAAAACAACCATTGAACCAACAGACCTGAATTTTCAGGGGCAGAATTTTAGGAGAAAACCATCCCTGACAAGTACAAATTTTCTGCATAGAAAACTGCCTATTCAGCCTCAATCTATACACAAAAATTATTACTGCACAGATTCTGCGCAGTAGTACAAATAGAACAAAGGTCAAAGATTAAATGTAGGTATGTGCGTGTGTTTTACACATATTATAAATATAGTAATATACACATACATATTTTGTATTAGTGTATGTTATTCTAAGCATTAGTCTTAACATATCCTGTGTTTCACATTTAGAAATCCCTAAATGTGTTCAGAACTAAGGGATGTATTATTCATAACATCTTTAAATTTATTATTTAATGCAGTATCCATTTATAAGTTAGTAGACGCTGATCTCATCAATTCATTGACTGTGGGTAGGCATGCACAAATTTCACATAAAGATATAAAACTAATATACATTTCCTTTCTCTGACTTCCATTGCCTGGATTTCTTGCACTAAACTTTGATGCTGTGTTGCACATACTGCATGCAGAATACATGTAGAACATGCCCTGAAAAATCTGCAATGCAGATAAGAGGAAAGCATTATTCTTAATTTGCATATCACACCACACACAGTAACTGATTTGTCAAATATCAAACAATTTACACATTCTAGGCCTCCTGCTCACCCTTTCTTGAGCGTTCAGTCTACTTTTTCTTTTTGCAACTGAATTTTATAGACAGGAAAATATATCTTTAGCTAAGCTGATGTAATTTGAAAATAGAAGTATTAGATTTCTCCAAATGACTTAAGAATATTAGAAAAGAAAAAAAAAGTGTACGTTCAGCTTAGATTGCAAAACAGACAGGGAGCTTAAATAGCAGGCTCTGACTGAAAATTAAATTTAACCTTCCAGTTACTGCAACAAAACCTAAGACCACCTTCCCTCTGTAGCTCGAGTAGGGAGACATTGTTCTGCTGTCTCTCTAGGCTCTTTGGTACGCTGAGGCTGATGTGATTGCCCAGACTCGTGTCCTGCATGGAATTTAAACTACTTTTGTAACAGCAAAAGGAATTTATTGACTTCCTCTCAGACTGAAAGCAGAAATGATCACTCGCATCAAATTATTTACTTCGATTTGTGGCTTATTTAAAATGAGGTAGGTTGTGACTGATGTTGATTTTTATTCAACGGCTCATCTATTATGATATTTCAGTTTCTTAAAATATTTATGCAAAGTTTTGTTTGGATTACTTACATAGCAAAAATTATTCTTTTTTTGCCATGGTGACAGCACAAATCACATTATTTGCAGAGGTTGGGGAGTTCCACAGATCAGCCCCCACAACAACAAACATTTATTTATTGAACTCTTGGAACAGTTACAAAGAAATATAAGACACACTTTCTGTTTTCAAGAACCTTACAGTATGGGAAGATAAAATATTTACAGATACGAATTAACCAATAAAATAAAGACAGAGATACAAGCAATGCCACAAAGCCAAAATCATAATGGAGATTCTGCCCTGGCAGGAATGAGATCTCATTACCTGGGTGACTTATTATTCCGCTGGTTCTTTGTCTGTCTCTGAAAAATGAAGACGTGAACTAAATTACTTCTAAATTTTCTCCCAATTCAACAGTCTTAATTTTTTTTTTTTCTTTTTTTTTTTTTTTTTTAGACTGAGTCTCGCTCAGTCGCCCAGGCTGGAGTGCAGTGGCAGGATCTCGGCTCACTGCAAGCTCCGCCTCCCGGGTTCACGCCATTCTCCTGCCTCAGCCTCCCGAGTAGCTGGGATTACAGGTGCCCGCCACCACGCCCAGCTAATTTTTTGCATTTTTAGTTGAGACGGGGTTTCACCATGTTAGCCAGGATGGTCTCGATCTCCTGACCTCGTGATCCACCCGCCTCGGCCTCCCAAAGTGCTTGGATTACAGGCGTGAGCCAACGCGCCTGGCCCAGTCTTAAAACTGTAATATGAATTCTCCTACACCTAACCTTAAATGCCTTCACAATTGTACTCTATGTCTTATCTATGGCAATCTAAGGGAAAGGGAAGTTAGTAGCCACCAAAAGATATTTCAATTGATGTATTTTCCCGTAGACATTTTAACAGTTAATAAACCAAGAAATGCCATCCAATTTCTTTACATATCTTTTTTCTTTTTTTTTATTCTTTTTTTTTTTTTTCCTTGAGACGGAGTCTCATTCTGTCACCCAGGCTAGAGTGCAGTGGCGTGATCTCGGTTCACCGCAACCTCCGTCTTCCAGGTTCAAGCGATTCTCCTGCGTCGATCAGGAGATGGTCTCGATCTTTTGACCTCATGACCTGAGATGGTCTCGATTTTCTGACCTCATGATCTGCCCACCTCGGCCTCCCAAAGTGTTGGGATTATAGGCGTGAGCCACTGCACTCAGCCCACACATCTTTATACAAGAGGAGTGAAGTTATACACATTGTAGTCTATCCTACAATTATTATTATTATTATTATTATTATTATTATTGAAATGGAGTCACTCTCTCTCCCAGGCTGCAGTGCGGTGGCACCATCTTGGCTCACTGTAACCTCCGCCTCCTGGGTTCAAGAGATTCTCCTGCCTCAGCCTCCCACATAGCTGATACTACAGGCATGCACCACCACACCCAGCTAATTTTTTGTAGTTTTAGTAGAGATGGGGTTTCACCATGTTGGCCAGGCTGGTCTCAAACTCCTGAACTCAGGTGACCCGCCCACCTCAGCCTCCCAAAGTGCTGGGATTACAGGCGCAAACCACCACGCCTGGCCTAACCTGCAAATTTTTAAATGGCATTTTGTTTGGAGGGATCACTGAGGGTCTATTTTTTTAGATAAAGAAACCAGCTTACATAGTTACAAGCATTGGGGTTTCTTTCCCTGCTAGGTCCTATACCTTATCTGTGGTACCAGCCAAAAAGTCAATTATTTTTAACTTCGAGAAAATTTTGACTGCAAACCACTGCCTCTTCCTACTCAGTACAGATGATCAAGGTGGGATAACACAGAAGAATCCTTCACACCCACTCATCACTCTTTCTCTCTCTCATTAAAAGCACTAAGCAGCCAATGCCTTACTGTCTATTCCATGGGCTTCACTAGGCTGTCCCCTCTTAGGCCTAGAACAAAATGGGCTTCACAAATAGAAATTACTCTAATCTAAATAATATTTCCCCAAGTCTCACAGTGCAAAACACCACAGCAGAGAGCACATGGGGATCAAGAAAGACAGCATTATCACAAATATTTACATTTCTTCTGCTAATAGATCCCATTCTGCCAGTCTGTGGAACTGTCCCAAACTGCCCCATTAAAGGTTCCAAAATATGCTTAGGGCATCTCTATTAAGAGGATGAGGAGAAAGGAGGAGGGAGAAGATGCTAGCAACTAAATGGTAAGTTTTTACATAATGGTACATTCTGCCAGCCAACAAGTTTTACTACAAAAACAAACAAACAAACAGAAATAGCTTACAAATCCTTTCTCATTTTTTTTTTAAGTTTTATTGATTCTGCTGAGTGAAAACAAAAAACAAAAAATAAATGTTTATATTAGTCCTAAGTGTAAGTTTCATAAATTCTAAATATAATACAGCTGAAGCAATAATAGTACTCATTGGCACACCTAAAGTGCCAAACCATTTATCTCAAAGGATGTTCATTGTACTTACATTGACTATGTGTTTAAGTTGTAAAGAAAAATAACATTAAAGAGCAGGTATAGAAATTTAGTCTACAACACATACAAAAGCTAGAGCTATACCATCCCCTAAAACATGAAGAACTTTGTGATACTGCTTTGTAATGGTAATATAATTACTTTATCAGAAACAGAGACAGTGTTCTCTTTTCGGGGAACCAACCATCTTTTAGAATATTAAGGCTTGGTCAACCTTCACACAATTAACTTTAGTATGAGCATGAGAAAATAAGACTATCTACACACTAGGATGCAGTGTTTTCCAAATATGCTAATCTTAGAATGCTATACAAATACAAATTCACAGGACATTACTGGAAAAATCTGATTCCATTGATCTGAGGTGAGATAGAAGAAGTTGGAATTTTTTGAGTATCTCTAGTAATTCTTATTTTCTGGCAGACTTACAGAACATTTTTATTATGTACTCAAAACCAAATATTAAGAATTTTAGATTATATTTGCCAGGCTGCCCATCAGTCAGTATCTATATGCATATCGTCTGGAGAAGCTTGAAATAGAGTTAGCATTAAAAATAGTTTCTCCATTATCTGTCACACAAACAGCATAAATTCATTTGTTTTCATCTGAAGCACTTTTGAAGATCTTTGAGGATCCTTTTCTAAATTGTAAATTTCCTGGAAATGCTACCAGTCAATATCTTTGAGGAACTAGATAATAGTCCTTATAGAGCAAAAACAAATGAAAAAATAAATGGTGGTAGGCAATGGAGAAAAGAAGTATGAAAAGAATTCTGCTCAAGGAATTGCAAGTTGGAAATGATTCATTTTCCCATTGAGATTAATCTTTTAAAGCCAAAACAAAATCCAAGGACCACAGATGTAAATGAGCACGACTTGTCTATCTATGATTTGTGATAGAAAGGGCTATATTGTCATGATTACCTCCCAAATGGTCAATGAGACTCTGGCTAACCTTCCCTAATGACATTATGTCATCCACATATCTTAGGAAAAGTAACTCCCTCCCCTACATGATATCTCTAAAAGAGCCCACTGACCAGTTTCCTTAATTCTGTCCATCTTTGTAGATTACAGACACTTAGTATTTACAGTTTCAAAAGTAAGCAGCTTAGTATCCATGGCTCTTTTGTAATTCCACATATTCACATAAGAAGGCAGTGATAATTCAGGAAGTACTTCAAGATCAGTCAGTGCCTCCTGGTTACAAAAAAAAAAAAAAAAAAAAAAAAAACTTTATAAATAAAAAGACTATGCCCCAATAATATAAATTTGTCAACAATGTGGAGATATAAAAATTTACCCCAGAACATCAGGAAGAAATATGTAGAATAAAGGTACTGAAATGTAACAGAAGCAGAGATGTGACCTATAGGTTCCTTTAAGGGTAAGCTCTCGTGTTACACAAAGCTAAGTGACCAAGGAGGACAACAGGATCACACCATTGATTCACCAAGTCAATCTGAGCTTCTTCAATCTCTGGCCTAATGCTTCATTATAACATGAAGTTCCCCCAAAATACACTAATATAGGTTCAACAATGGCGACTTTTTAAAGTAAATGTTTGGCTATTAATGCCTTATTGGTTCCCTAATAGAAAAGGGCAATGCTCATATGATTCCTTTCTTACCACTCTTCCTTCCAGGTTCAATATAATGCAGTATTCCCAATGGTGGGAGAGAGAAACAATGTCACAAAGTAGGAGAGGTGCTAAGAATGAGATCTGGCACCACTTACCCTTGTTTCTGTACAACCGAAGTACAACACTTCTCAATGTTCCAGATGTCTTTGGGGAGAGATCTTATCTTTCTTAATGGTACCAACTCAGCAACCCAAACTGTTCACCAATACTTCTTTTGAGTAGTTGTGAGATAGGGAGTCCAACATTTCCCAAGAGATCCTGTTAGTACACTATAGCAACTATAGGGAATGTTTTACAAATGACTGTCATTATAATGTTAAATCTAACATATATGCCAATCCTCTCAGTTTACAAAATAACTTTCCTCCAAAAATCTTAATTAAAAAATAAAACATAGCTGGCTTCGTTATAAAGAGACTCATTAACCAGGACATTACAGTTTTTATTTTATCAAATAGAAATAGTGAAAATGAAAGACGACATGTGTTAGAGTCAGCACATCCTGGGTCCAAATTCCACGTCTACTACTTCCTACCTATGTATCTTTGAGATAGCTGCATAAGCTCTTAGAGTCTCGACTTTCCACACAAAATGTGGCACCTCACATGAAACATGTTTGTTTTTTATCCCTTCCATAGGTGTCACCATTAGTACAGGTATTAAAACTTCTCATAATTTCCCATTGAGGTTTCATATAATTGGAACAAACTCATTAAGGGAAGATTTTAGGAGGATAGAGTACAAAGAGAGCAGTCAAACTATAGACACAGAAAGCAGTCACAGAGATTCACAATTCCTGCTCCAAAGGGATAATTAACAAAACAAATAGGTAGGTGTTGTTTTAACTAAAAGACTAAGATAATGAAAAAGGAAAACTGCAGCTCTGGAAAGGAGACAATGCCATTTGCAGGCTAGAAAGTTATGGAAAATTTTCTAAGCAATAAAAACTTAACACGACCCAAAATATAATCAATACAATATTTTTAAGGCAGACAATACTTCAGAAAAGATGAATAGGATATCACTTACCATGGGCTTTGTTCTTTGTAAGAATTTGCTGGTATTTTTGTGGGAGTGAGGCTTGAGAATTTCAGATCTCAGAGCTAACAGTGGGCAGGGGATAAAAGATGTACCTCAAAGGTCCTTAAAAGCCATAAGGATATCAGGGGGGTCTTAAATTTCTCCAACAACCTCCATATCCCTAATGATAAACTGCCATTGTAAATGGCTGTTGTATAATCCATCATGAATATAGATTTAGTTATTGCCTGGGAATTCTGGTCAAGGAGGAATATTTTCAGGTTTTATTTACACTGATGATAATGTGTTTCCTCGTGAGCATAATACTGTACTCTCTCCTCACCTCTTATGTTCTATTGCCACATATAATAAATGTGTATTATATTGTTGAGGTGGAGATGAAGAATGCTTGTAAAGTTTTGGAAAGAACTATGTCATATTTTTAATGTCCTCTGAGAAAATAAAAGGGTAGTCTACCAACAGCCTAAAATATATACTGTCTCCCATTCATGGAATTTATATCACATAAGAGTTGATTAACTGAGCTTTTATAAAATGTAGTTGGTATACATGTTCTAACTTAAGAACTGGAGTGCCTGTGGACCCACTAGGACCTAGTTAAGGAAAATATATTTGGGAATTCCTTTGGTTTGGGTGAGGCAATATTTCTCTGGCTTGCAGTTACTTCTATGCATAGTTGGCCATTGTTAGTCTTCCCAATGTAGGATTGGGTTACAAGAATGCTCCTACTATCCATTTTTGCATCTAATTTTATGTTCACAATTTTGCATTATTTTTCTTCATGAGGGTCTCTCAAATTGTATAAGCTTCAGGCTTGTGAAATCAGGATCTACTCCTGATCTGCATCTGTAAACACTGTACTTCTTAAGCATCAAAGGACAGGTTTGAATAGCATCAAAGGACACTCACAAACTTTCTAAAACATCCACATTCCTAAGGATAACAGTAAGGGCATTCCAAATTAAGTGGTGACAGAAAAATAAACAAAAACCTAACAGTCCTCCACCCACAAAATTACATTATACAATAACTTTCAATCACCATGATCTCAAGAGCTATAATTAAAGTAGCAAGTTCAAATATTTTATATGACAACTATGATATGAATAAATCTGCTAGAGCAGGATGAAACAAAAGACAAAGTGTGTCATTTACTTGTATAACCTGCATCACCTCAGGAAGGTGCATATGAGGTTACATCAATATCAAGTGAGAGAGCAAGGATTTTGTGGTGGCCTGGGAGAAAGTGAATTTCCTCATGCTCCTGGGTGCAAAAGAGTGGGAACTGACTGAGAGTGATTATCTTTATTCCTTCTTGACAGCTTAATTAAGTTCTCTAATTAGTTACAGTCACTAAGCACTACATTAGCAATTCTGCCTCCTCTTGAATTGACTTCTTCTCTAGTCTAATTGGTTGGAAAAGTTAGCTGATCTAAACATTGTCTTTCAATTTCAGGAAATCTTCTTTTTCACTTTTATTGAGATATAATTGACAAATAGGGTTTATATTCAAGGCATACAATGTGATGTTTTGATATACATATAAATTGTGAAATGATTGCCACAATCAAGTTAATTAATGTATCTATTATGTCACATACTGTGTGTGTGTGTGTGTGTGTGTGTGTACTGATAATACTTAGGTTCCACTTTCTTAGCATATTTCAAGTATACACTAAGTTATCACTAACTATAGTCACCATTCTGTGCATGGTCTCCAGAGCTTATTCATAACTACTAGTTGGTACCCATTGACCAACATCTCTCCATTTCTCTCACCTCAGACCCCTACTACTTACCCTTCTACTCTCTGCTTCTGTGTATTCAATTTCTTAGATTGCACATATAAGTGGGACCAGGCAGTAGTTTTATTTCTGTGTCTGGCTTATTTCACTTAGTCTAATGTCTCCTAGGTTCATCCATGTTGTCTCAAATGGCAGGATATATTTGTTTTTTAAGACTGAGAATACTGACCCAGCAACACGAAGTTGGTTTACTTCAAGAAGCGCCCTCAGGAAAGTTGTAAGTTTGCTGAACTGGGTCCTTAGCCCTGTCCTGATCACCATTTACCACCACCACCACCACAACACAATGAGCTTCCTCGCTCTCTCTCCCACTCTCACTCTTCTCAGCTCTTCATCCTTTCACACTGTCTCAGTCTCTTTTGCCATCCCTTGAGGAAAACAACCACCAAAGATTCAAGCCAAAGTGTGAGAGTTCATACTCTACCCCACAAATCAGTTCTTACAAAGAAGACTTCAAAGAAGGTAATGCTCACAAGGATATCACTTTACAGAAGTGATTTCCTATAATTCCTGAATGATAGGCAATCAGCAGGAAAGATATGTGATTGCTCAAAGTTTCCCAAATCATAGATACACCTAGAAAACTACAGTGTCCCTAAGGCCTATCATGTCTTTCAACTAATCTTTTCTTGCATGCTGGTGTTTCTTCACCATTACATCCAATGCACTAATATATTTTATACCTCGAATTACAGTTCCTATAATCTTAGGAAATTATTTTGTGATCACATTTCTTATCACAGCATCTCATGAAACACGCCCAACCACTGCACTGCAACAACAACTTACAAAGGTATTCCAGGATTATGCAGATACTGTATTTAATCTTTATCTATTGCATCACTCTCACTAGAGAACTTTGTTCTAGGCTTTTGTCAGATGCCATATTTTATTCTTTATCTATTACATTGGTCTCAAGAGAAATTTTATCATTGTTATTCTTTTTAAAAATCCACCACAGGTATAATTTCTGGCTGTAAATCACTACTTTCAAACAACAGCAGTAAATTAGCAGTGAACAACATTTGAGGTAAATTATTGCATTTTTAAAGAAATCTCTTTGGCCCTTTCTCCACTATATTCAGAACTGAGTGACTGGTCCATGAACTATATCCCTCCTCACAAGGTATCATTCACATCCTCCATTGCCCTGAAAGGCCCCCTTTTTTTTCTTGTGCCCAGAAGCACAGAGAGCACTTTCTACAATTTTAGGGAACATGCTGATGTAGAAACATGAAGGATAACCACAGTATACAAGTAGTGCAAGCTATTTCCCTTTTTGAAAGGGTCACCTGTTGCATATCTAAGGAATCGTGACTAGACTTGTATTGTCTGCCTCATAGAGTGTCAACAGCCAGAAAATCTGAGTTATAGGCTGTTTTCTAATGATTTTCAGACACATATCAATTTCTAAGATCACAAAATGAAGATACTTAGTACTACCAGGCCTGCCTATCTTCTAGACAGGCATCAAGGACGTTGTAAGCCATAAATCACCATACAAACGCAAGAAATTATTTTTATCATCACTAAAAATTTTGTTTGCCCTCTTTTAGTCTTTAAATTCTGCTAACGCAGCCTTCTGAGAAGGACATTTCTCACAAAGGATTGATAAATATCTGCACACACAAATGAGTCCACTTAGTCTTGAGAATCTAATCCTTTAGTCATAATTATCTTGGTCTCCATGCAGTCTGATTTCAGAGTTCTAGTAACAAGGTAACATAACATGCACTTTCTAAATGCCCTCAAGTTGGTCACATTATAAGATTAATGAACCAGATCACCATTTTCCAAAAATAAATATATAGAACCTTGACTTGAATTAGCTAAATGAATTGACATCATGTTAGTAATGTCAAAAATGGTAGAGACTTCTATTTCAGCAGAGAAAAGCAAAATAATATTTTAAGACCGATGAGGTTTAAGAAAATGAGGGGTAAATAAATAATTGAAAACTGTTAATTAATTGCAAAAACTGGAGGGATATTTGGGCACAGACAGATTGTAAGAGACACTTGATGGCAAGAATGAATTTAGGTCGAAGGTAACATGAAATTCAGCCATACAAAAATTTGGATAAGGATGACATGCGGTCAAAGAAAAAGTATATTTGGTGCCATTTGGAAAATGACTGAGTTTTAAAGGATTTTTAAATGATTGTCTCTTTTTTTTAAAGTTGTCATGGTCAGTTTGTTCTGTCCTGGATAAAGTAAATCTATCTTCTGATGGTCAAGTGATGGTTTCTCTGAACATCCGAACTTGGTCTTCATGAACAAAGAATCAGAATGGAGAAAAATCTGAAAACGCATAATGAACTTTTCAGTTTAGCTATGTTAAACTGTCTCAAAATTAAAAGTCCATGACTTTTCTTTATAATAATGTATATTTGCATATATAATAGCATATATGTCTTTATTTTGCTATTAAGTCATTTTGCAATGAAGATATGTAAATATTTTAGGTGCCATAGGTACACCAAGAAATAGAAGATAGTGTTTCTGTTTCTGAGATTTTACAAATCTGTTGGGGGAGATAAAATTAGCACTAATAAGAATGTCTGTTTTAGGCAAGGCAAAATTATCTCAATGTCTTTTTCAGGCCAGGCATGATGATTCACACCTGTAATCCCAGCACTGTGGGAGGCCAGGGTGGTGGATCACTTTCCTAGGATTTTGAGACCAGCCTGGGCAACATGGAGAAACCCCATCTCCACAAAAAATACCTAAAATTAGCTAAGTGTGATGGCACGTGCCTGTAGTCTCAGCTACTTGGGAGGCTGAGGTGGGAGGCTGGGTCTGGGAGGTAGAGGCTGCAGTGAGCTGAGATTGTGCCACTGTACACCAGTCTGGGTGACAGAGACCTTGTCTCAAAAAAAAGTCTTTAAAAATAAATTCTGTAAATGTATACAATTAATTGCCAAGTGACTAAACAAAAGACATGCTATAGTATATGAAAATAAGTTCTAGTATTGAAGCACTTTCATGAAATTTTAATTTATACTCAAGTACATAAAAGTAAATGTTTCCAATTGTGGCAGAAATAGCCATGCTCATCAAATATTCCAGTTAGTTTTCTAAATATCCCAGTAACTTTGCAGTTAGGCAGCATCAGATAACACATTCTAGCTTATGGGCACTAGTGGATAGGATTTGTGTTGCTTCTGGGTTAAGGTACCAAAAATCTCACGTGCAGTTGGCCAGTTTCTCTTTCTTTACCATGGATTCCAGTCTCTCTCTCTCTCTTCGTCTACCATGGCCAGTGAGGAGTCTGGCCATGTTTCCAGATGATGTAGATAGAAAACTGTAGTGCCTCTGTCAGCCTAGGTTCCTGAGTGACTATGGTCCTTAAAACTAGGTGGGTCTCCCAGTACAAATGGTTGTGTACATAGATGACATGAAAAAATCAATACATTTTTGTTTTATTAAGCTATGACTTTAACTAGTATTTTTAAATTGTTTTTGATAGTGCAGCATACACTAGCCTATCTTGACTGGTACAACAAACTAAAGCCATGTGAATGAAGAAAAAGGCATCCAGAAGTGACCTGTCAAAATAACCTCAAAGATTCATGGGAACCTTCCTTAGTGACTCAGTGAAATTTTATTTTAATACACTTGAAATAAAAATTCATTATTTCTAGTAAATCAATTAAAAACTAAGGCTAAAAGTTAATGGTTTGGGGAAAAGCAGAATAGTGAAAAATAACAGAGCTTTGAGAGAGTTATCACCTTGCTTCCTCTATGATACCTGGCATATTAATAACTACCAAGACTCAGAGAAGCTGAACTGAATGAAAGCATTTTACCTTTAGTCTCCCCAAGTATTAGCTTATCATCCTTCCTTGCCTCCCTAAGAAGTTACATTAGGTACATATTGCTACACCAGTATGTCATCTACATGATGACACTACTATTTACAAAACAGAAAAGTTCGGTTCATCACCAAAGTAATTTTTAGATGTGATACCAAAGTTCCTTTACTGTTAACTCCTTCTGTCCTGGGTTTTTATTTTTCTCTGTCCTGCTTCTCTCCATACCATTCGGCTCTTTTTATCTCTGTTCTGCACTTTCAGCTGGAGTGGAGGCTGCACTTCCCTTGTCCTTTAACTTGTATATCAAATAATGAATATAAGGGCCAATAGGAAGGCTACCTGTGAATTGTAGCAATGTTTTAGCAAAAGAGAAAGGAAGTTTCTCCTTTTACCTGTCCTCACATTTGGTCAACATAAAAGTGATGACGAAAGACAAATGATATTTCAGCAGTCGTGTGCATATTCTAATATGTGCCTTTGTTTCTAAATAGTTGATGCATTCTAGCTTAATCCTTAATAAGAAAGGACAGCTTCATTACAAGACAAATTCCTCACAGGCAGATAAGCAGATGAGAGGGAGAATATTTAAGATTACTGATAAAGAATCAAGTTATGTTCTAGATTCATGCAGAGTTTTATAGAATTAGTGCAAAGTATTAGAAAAATTATAAGAAAGCTCATTTACTGTAAAAAAAAATCAATCTTAGGAAATAGCAACCCACACATTTTTCAACCTACTTCCCCAAAACCAGAGTTAGAAAGAACACTTAGAAAGAACATTGAAGAACTGATAGGAAGGGGAGGTAATAATATCTTTGAGAACTCACTAATATGAACCACTTTTTATATATATACATTATGTCTCAGATCATATAACAAAGTTTGGGGCAGGTGGATGCTATTTGTATCCCCATTTTATAGATAAGAACATTAAAACTCAGAGAGGGTAAGTAAATTGTTTAAAGTCACTTAAGTGCTGAACCTTACTCAGTGTGATCAAAAGAACTATTCTTTACTGTAACTTACAGCATATAAGCTCCTATAAGGAAAATCACTTACTGAAAAATGTCTTCTCTTCTGTACATGCCCGCAGTGCTATTCCTCAAAGCAATAATCTGCATAGGTTTAAAATTAGTGATGCTAAATGTCAATGATGACTCATGCCTTAGCATTATCTCTTAAGTATGCAGGTGATAAACTTTAAAAATTAAGTGCATTCATTGTATTTCAATATCAATATTTTTCTAGCCATTCTTTTTGGTTGAAAGTGTGTGTCTGTGTGTCTGTATGTAGATATGGGGCATTAAGGCAGGCAAACTTAGAACATGAAATATAAAAATGGGTGGGGGAAACATCTGGATGACCTCAATATTTATCTAACACTCTGCTTTGCCAACGTTCTGAATTGTCTTATCAATTCTACATAATCTCTGCCCCTTTATACACTTTTCCATGCATTGCCTGGAAGCTATGCTCCCAGAATTTCTTACCAGCATGGTTCCAAATTTGATTCTGCTAATGAGGTACACTTGCAAAAGATCTGGAAGGCAGATGAGAAAGAAAAATTAATATTCCTCTAACGACTGCTAGAAGGCAGGTGTCAGACCTAAAGTTTGTGTGGGCTTCTGAAAATCACCAACTTCAGTACCCAGGTAGCCAAGATCAGCTGCAATTTCCTGCAGTTTTTTCAGCTCTTTCATATGCTGAGAGTTAATAGTTTTTTGGTTTTTTTTTTATGATCGTTGTCTTTTAGGCTTTCCAGTGCTATGTAAGCACCTAATTTCCTAAAGTTAATTACTTCTGACTTGAAATATTAAGTGTGGTTTCTATTTTCCTAACCAAACCCTGACCAATGCAGTATGTCCAATAAGAACTCATTATCAGACTACCAGAAAAACTTATTTTAACACAGGCTTACAAGAAAACAGTTACCAAGTGTGGATGCTTGAGATAGCCTTAAAGCGATGCCTAGTAAGAAGTGCTTTATAATAACTCTGATGCAAGATCACATGTCCAGTTTTTAAAGATGTATTAGTCCCCATTTGTTGCATTAAATGATTTGGGGGAACGATATAGCCTGAGACAGGACAAAACTGAGAATCAAACTAGATAATGCTGCATGTGATAAAAATGTATGCCTTCAAAAAGTCAGGGGTCTCAATCAAGGAGTTAAATTCATTAAAGAAAAGGTTGTGAGTACTCCAAGTTCGAACAGTGAGGCAGGGTCAAGAGATCACACCAGCTGGCAGGAACTGGCAGGTAATAGAGGACCTACCAGGTTTAAATGGGGAGGTTATCACTGTCAGACATGAAGTAGCACCAACGAAAGGACTGGGACCAATGAATACCTGCCTTAGTTTTAGATAATGCATATGACATGGCTTTACCCAATGACCAGTGCTCTTTCAAGAATAAATACTTTTACACCTGCTATGTATAAAGTCACAAAGATAATTGGCATGAGCCAAATGAGGGTTACTTGTACTCTATATAAACTCTTACTTACACTCTTATCAGTAGAAATTTCTATTGAGAGGTGGCTTGGAGAAGATCTCTAAGTTGTTGAATCCCACAAAGACTTTAAAAGGGTAGAAACTTCTAAAAGGATGATGCTAGCAATCAATCAAATACTCTGGCCTCCTCTAGAAGGAAACTGACTTGATATATTTATGGGTGCATTTACCCTCTGCACACACACTCGTCAACTAATCAACACAACAAAAGTAACACAGTCAGTTGGATGGAATTTTAGAGTCATCTCCCTCTATGCATGTGTGCTTTGGCAAAATCAGGTACAATATACCTGATGCTTCAGCTCTTCACTGAATAGCACACTTATTTCTATTTAGCCCTTGAGTCATCTTCCCAGATGTGTTAGCCTATCAACTTGTTTTTTTCATGAATATGATAACTAGTTATCCTTCATCTTACATCATTAGAACATCTGAATTGTTAAAATTCCACATATTTTAATATGATGGTGTCCTGTAATCTCTGACGTCTTGGGTTACTGGGTCTGCCCTGTGTCTGAAGCCACACTATGTATTAGCATTCTTGTTAGGTTTAATTTCATTTTCTATAATGGTTTATCCCTTGAAACTCCACAAAAAATATGCAGAGCACATTTATTGCTAGTACTAGTATAACTGAAATTATGAAAATCTATAGAATTTTCATAAATTTATGTATGTAAAAATAAATTATTATAAAAATAATTAAAGGATGTTTAAATTTACAATAAATTTTACATCATCTATAGACACTGAATTATTAGTCAGCAAGTTTTCTCTATAACATTTATAATTAGAACCAAATAATTTTGACTTTTTCCCTAAGTCATCATTTGTGTTTTAATTTCTGTCCATGTCAATAAGGTTATTCACAGAAAGCAAAGAAAAAATATTTCTTAAGGGTTTGTTTTGATAAGTTACATGGAGAGTCAGAAATTCAGTTAACATGAACTGTGGGAGGTATTAATTGAAATTTAAGTGTATAATATTCTTGAATTAAGTATGGAAGATGACAGTAATTTCAATCTCACTTTTACTTCACATACATTAGATGTGGTAACTTCAGTCAGAGGGAAACATGAATTCTCTGGGAAATTTATATGTACATATTTGCAGTACCTTTAAGCTAGTTCTGAGGAGAAAAAAGTTACATGAGGCAAGAAGAACTTTCAACAAAGAAAATGCATGTAACTGCCCAGACCCTCCTTGGAGTTATAAACGAGCCATATAATTTCCACAGCCTCCATATGCCACCAACAATTATGGTCCTACATAGCAAGTCCCATAAAGCCTCAACAGAAATGTGACATCCCCAAAGCAGAGCAATGCCCATGATCCTATGACATGAGGTAAGAAATTCAAGGCACCATGGTTCCCTCTCACACCTGAGAAACTGTATTTATTTATTTTTTCCTAGAAGAAAAGGGTATTTGACACATATCAGGAGACACAGTTTCAAATCCCATGTTGACCGTACACATGCTCTGTGGCCTTGGGCAACTCCTTTGAGTCTCTGCTTCATCATTTAAAAATCAAGGTTAATAATTCCTATCTTCACAGAGTTGTGATAACAATAAAAAGATATTATGAAAATAAGGAGGCTTTATAATTAATAAAGGTATAAGGGCATTGATTATTTTCTCAACCATTTACATAAATTAGTAGATTATTCTAATCTTGTGACACAGAAAATAAAATAAATATTGAAAAGTATTATGACAGAAACTAGCCAGCTTCCCAGCACATCTGTTCCATCTTCTTCCTGGGCCCACAGGAAGTATAAGCTTCCCACTCTCCTTTACAGTTAGAAATGGCAATATGACTGCATTCTAACATGAAGGAAGTGGTGGGATATTTCCAGTCTTGGCCAATAAAAGTCTCTAGCACCTGGTCCCCCATGCCCTTTCCCCAAGCATGGGCCATGGGAAGAGAACTCCAAGGTCCTAGATAAAAAACTAAGCCACAAGATAAAGGAGGCATATATGTGAATGACCAAATGGAAAGCCTCTTACTGACCAGGAACACCACTTTTGAATTTCACATGTGCAAGTTATGCTAAACCAGTAAGATTTTGGGGTGTGTCTTTGACATAATTCAGTAGGACCTTAACTAAAAGAGGGATATAGACAAGTTAAGCGTGAAAAGGAAATACCACCCTCGAGCAGGCTGCCATAAAAAAAAAATGCCACTGAGAATACAGATGTCAACTATGATTGTCATATATTGACAAAATATTATTAGAAATAATGATTGCTCATTTTAGAGAACTGATGATCCATGAGGTTATTTAGGGTTTGTGTGAAACTTTTAGTTCTCTCAATCATCTGGGGGATCATGAGGGAGCTGAGACGAGATCTAACTGATCTAACTTTCTCAACACCATCACCAGTGCTCATTTCCCTATAGCACACTGCTGTGCTTGCTGAAGTCACTTGCTCTTTTTTTTTTTTTTTTTTTTTTTTTTTGAGACAGAGTCTTGCTCTGTCGCCCAGGCTGGAGTACAGTGGCGTGATCTCAACTCACTGCAACCTCCGCCTCCCAGGTTCAAGAGATTCTCCTGCCTCAGCCTCCCAAGTAGCTGGGACTACAGGTGCATGCCACCACACCAAGCTAATTTTTGTAATTTTAGTAGAGACAGGGTTTCACCATGTAGCCAGGATGATCTTGATCTCTTGACCTCATTATCCGCCTGCTTCAGCCTCACAAAGTGCTGGAACTGTAGGCGTAAGCCACTGCACCTGGCCAAGTCCCTTGCTTTTTAAGATACAGTTAGTCATGCAGTTCTTGAAAAATAAAAATATACATATACACCAACCATTACAGAAGCCAAAATATCAAGTCTAGACTGACAACCTCTGCAGCTGCCCTGAAACCCCACATCACTAAATAATAAAAAATCCTAATGTGGCTTTCTCATCTTGAATAATTGTTAAACAAATATCATCCCTCTTCCTTTCTGCCTTCTCCTCTTTATATTCTTCATTTTGGAAAGTTTTTGTTTGTGAACTAAAATATTCAATGTTATATGCAGTACTTAGACACATCTCTTCTAGCTTACCATCTAGTAGAAGGAAATGTAAATAGTGATACTATATTAAAAATCTGCCATTCATTTAATTTTAAAATGAAGGGTAATGATAAATTAATATGGAAGTTTGGACATGAGCAATATTTATTTGGTTGAATAACAAACCCTTTTAAAACTGAATCCTGTCTCTTAATTTAACAGAGTGAAATTTATGTTTTTATAGGCAATTATGTGCCAATTCAGAGAATCTCAGATTTAAAAGTGGCAACCACTGCTGAATGAAAACGCTTTGAGTATATTTGTGTGATCTGGATATATTTTTCCCAGAAAGTCATTATGTATTCATAAATGTGAATAAAAACCACATATGACACAAGTACGATAATAAACCTTAGCAAACTATATGGAGAAATATACCACAGAAGTGAAACAATTTTTAAGTATGTGTATATTTATATATTTGTTTGTTCATATTAGAATCATTTTATGAAAAATGGAATGATTCAGTAACCCCTTTAATACTGCACATTTAATATTCATTGAGCAATAAACCATATACTAAGCAAAAAGTTACTAACCCTCCCCCACCAAAAATGATTTGCTCATATTCACTTTTTCCCTTATCTAATGCTGCAGAGATAATTACTTTTTCCCTATAATAACATTTCCATAATTCATTTCAGGATCAGTGATTAGTCAACAAAGTTTGGCAGGTTTCAGGTCAGAAATATGTGCATAAAAATGCTATTTGAAAGATAAGTAAACAAATTAAGATAATAATTTAGACTAATGTTCCCCAAACTTATCTAATAAAAAGAATCTCCTAGTTTTTTCCTTAGACTACATCCAAGGTAACAGCTAAGAGTCACTATTATTAACAAGCTCTTAGGTGATTCAAAATAAGAAACTGGAAAACACAGATTCAGACTAAGCTCAATTATCGTATTCATTCATTCCTGCAGTCATTCATTCATTATTTTATTCATTCAATCTGGGCACACTGTGTGCTGGATACAACAGGATAAATAAGACATACTCCCAGTCTCTGAATACATGCAATGAAATATGACAAATGCTTGGCTGAAAGTATGTACAGGGTGTATTGGGAACACAAAGGAAGGAGGTGTCAATTCAATCTGACAGGTTGGGTAAAGGTTTTTCCTGACTTCACAGGGAAACCCACATTTAAACCAAGTGTCAAATGAGTAGGTAATCAATCACCAAGTGAAGAATTAAAGAACATCTTTAGTAAGAGAAATCAATGCTGGGATCATTGTGCAGAATGTATCGGCTGAGTATAAAATTAGAAGACAAATCTTTTTGGAAACTAGAGAAATAATGAGAGCTAAACTAAGCTGAGTCAGTGGAAAATAGAAGAGAAGGGGGGAAGGATATATAATATTAAAAAAGAAGGGTGGATTGGACCTGGGAAGTGACTGGATGTGGAAAGAGGAAAGGGAGGGATCAGAGAGTCCAAAATAGCTCCCAGGCTGCATAAAACAGATATAGATGGTGACACTATTTCCAGGTAAAGGGAATAATAAAAGATGATAAGATTTGGGGGAAAGGTAGGAATTCAGTCTTGCATATGTTACGTTGGGGGACATTCAGATGGATCTGTCTGTTAAGCAGGTGAATATTTAAGACTAGAACCCTGGAGAGTTCACAGATTTGAAACTTAACAGCAGGTGAATAGTCAGTGAGGTCTTAAAGTGGTTAAAATCACACAAAGAATTTTATAGTGTGAGAATCAGGCTAAGAATAGAACTTTGGAAAGTTCTTATATTTTAGTAATTATCAGAGGAAAAAACAGATAAGGAGAAAACGAGAGTGACATCAGAAAAACTGAGGGGAGAGAGTTTTAAGAAAATTAGTTCTGAACAGCAAATGACACAAATATGTTAGAAAAAGACTAAAATAATCCATCAAATTTGTCCCTAGAGTGGTCAGTGATTAAGAAATGGTAGAGTTTGGACCAGGCATTGTGGCTCATGCCTGTCATCCCAGCACTTTGGAAGGCCGAGGCGGGGAGATCACCTGAGGTCAGGAGTTCAAGACCAGCCTGGCCAACATGGTGAAACCCCATCTCTACTAAAAATACAGAAATTAACTAGGCCTGGTGGCAGGCACCTGTAATTCCAACAACTTGGGAGGCTGAGGCAGGAGAATCGCTTGAATTCTGGAGGTGCAGGTTGCAGCTCAGATGGCCACTGGACTCCACTTTGGGTGACAGAGCAAGACAGGAAAAAATATATATATATATGAAAGAAAGAGAAAAAGAAGAAAAAAGAAATGGTATGAGTATAACAGGAAATGGGAGGTAAACTGGCAACAGTAAAAGTAGGCTATAGTCTCAAACGTGATTAGTAAAGAAAAAAGAAAAATATACAGATGAATGATCAAAGTATACCCTTTTAAAAAACAATTAGAGAATCTCAGAATTAAAAAGAGTGTGGATAATCATCTAGTCCATTTCTTTTACCCCAATGCAGAAATTGCTTCCAAAGTCTCCCTTACATGTAATCATCCAACTCTATTTGAATATTTCCAAGAATAGGAAGCTTATTAACTCAAAAAATGCTCATTGTAATTAATTTGTTTTTGAAGTATAAGATTTTAGGTATATATACATATATATACACACACACATATACACACACATATCATGATGGTGAATATTCATAAACTGAATACATCTATGTAAGCAATATCTAAACTAAGAAACAGATATTATAAGCAGTACAGAAGCCCGCCCCACCCCACCCTACCCCACCCAGTCCCTACCCAGAGTTACCACTATTCTGACATAAATACATAGATTAGCTCTGTCTGTTTTTGAAATGTCTATGAGTAGAATCACTCAGTACATACTCTGTTGTGTCTGAATGTTGTGTCTCACTCAACATTATGTTTACGAGATTTACTCATTGTGATACATAGCTGATATTCATTCACTCTCATAACTGTATATTTCTACTATATGAATATTCAAATTTCTTTTTACCTAAGGTTCCATTGGTGAGCATTTCTGTTTTGGCACTATTACAAAAAGGGCTGCTATGAACACTTTTGTACATCTTTTGGTTAACATGTGTACATATTTCTCCTGCATGTATATCTAGAAGTAGAATTTCTACTGGGTCATGGGATATGCATTGTAGATGTCCTCAAAATTTTTCCAAATATGTTTCCATTTATACACCCACCAGCAGACCATGAGAACTTCCATTGCTCTACATCATTGCCCAACACATATTTTCTGCCTTTTTCATTTTAGTCATTCTTGTCAATGTGTAGTATTATCGCATTTTGATTTAATTTGCATTAATATAATGACTGACCAAGTTCTTTTTCACATATATATTGACAATTTGGACATCCTCTTATGTGAAGTGTCTGTTCAAGACTTTTACTCAATTTTTTATTGGATTGTCTTTTGTCTTTATCTTTTTCATTTGTAGGAGTTCATTATGTAATCTGAATGAGTCATTTGTCAGATGTATGTATTAAGAATATCTTCTCCCACTCTGTGAATGCCTTTTCATTCTCTTGATGGTATATTTTGATGAACAAACGTTCTTAGTTTTAATATAAACCAACCTCTCTATATATTTTCTTTTATGTTTGTGTCCTGATTAAGAAATCCTTGCGACCGGGAGCGGTGGCTCATGCCTGTAATCCCAGCACTTTGGGAGGCCAGGGTGGGCGGATAACGTCAGGAGATCAAGAACATCTTGGCCAATATGGTGAAACCCCATCTGTAGTAAAATACAGAAAACTAGATAGGCATGGCGGTACATGCCTGTATTCCCATCTGCTTGAGAGGCTGAGACAGGGGCATCCCTTGAACCCGGGAGGCAGAGATTGCAGGGAGCTGAGGTTGTGCCACTGCACTCCAGCCAGACGACAGGAAGACTCCTCTCAAAAAAAAAAAAAAAAGAAAAGAAAAGAAAAAGAAATCCTTGCCTACTCCAAGGTTACAAAGATTTTTCTGCTATGTTTTCCTCTATTTCCTATATAATTGCCCTTGTTTACTATATATTTTTTTCTCATAAGTTTTCTCTGCATTAATCAAACATCCATTTATTTATTTGTAGTAACATGTTAGCTATACTTTCTTTTACTGTTCTTTTAGTGTTTACCTGAGGAATTACAACATGCATTCTTGAGTTGGTTCTATATAATTATTACTTTTATTATCTTCGCAGAATTGCTAAACCTAGAAGTTTTAAACTTCATTTATCACTTCTTACTTTTTTAATAGTATTGATGTCACATTCTGTATGTATTTTAAACTTCACAAAGCATCACTCTTATTGTTCAATATAGTTCACGTTCATTTGTATAAAATGTATTTATACTCTCCAGCATTCTTCAATCACTTAGACGTTTCCAAGTTTCTATTTAGGGTCATTCTTCTACTTACAACAATTCCCTTTGGTATTCCTTTTAGTGCAGGTCTCATACTGATTAATTTTCTGTTTTTGTATTTTGAGGTTTTTTTTTTGTTGTTAGAAAATGTCTTTGTTTCCATATTGTGCATAGATATATTTGTATTAGTTACAGCATTGTACAGCATTGACAGTTACCTTCTCTCAACCCTACATTCCATCTATCTTCTCACTTCTTTCGTTCAGTCAATTCTCAATCTTGTATTTAGAGCTCTTTAAAGTTTGTTTTGTTTCTTTGACTTCAAGATCTTGTTATCTGGTTTTCAGCAGTTTTACCAAACTGTCCCTATGAATGTTTTTATTGTATTTATCCTGCTTCAATTTTGCTAAACTTCTTGAATCTGTGTGTGGCGGTCTTTCTAAAATTTTAGAAAATTCCTGGCCTTAACTCCTCCAAAAATGCATCTCCACCTGTATTCTCTCTTCTCCTTTGGGACTTCACTTTTACATATGTTTTTAAAAAAATAGCATAACACAAATACCATTTACACAGTATCTAATTTTTCTCTTTTTCTCTCTATACTTGGAGTATTTTTTCAATTCACTAAACTTATACTGTGCCCAATTTATCACATGTCTCTAGCAAACTCTTAATTTCAGATAGAGGTAGGGCTTTTTTTGTTTCAGTTCAAGAATATGTGTTTGATTATTATTTTTATTAATTTTTTTTGAGACAGAGTCTCATTCTGTTGGCTGGAGTGCAGGGCATGATCTCAGCTCACTGCAATCTCTGCCTCCCAGGTTCAAGTGATTCTCATGCTTCAGCCTCCTGAGTAGCTGGGATTATACACGTGCACCACCAAACCCAGCTAATTTTTTGTATTTTTAGTAGACATGGCTTTTTGCTATGTTGGCCAGGCTGGTCTTGAACTGCTGGCCTCAAGTGATCCTTCCACCTTAGCCTCCCAAAGTCTGGGATTACAGGTATAAGTCACCATGCCCAACCTGTTTGATTATTTTCTATGTGTCCCACTTCTCTAATGGAATTTTCTATCCCTTCACTTTTTTTTTTTAGTCCACCTTTTAAGTCCTTGCCAGTTACCTGTAATATCTGGATCATCTATTTATCTGATTCAAATGTACACTTTTTCTTTTGATTATTTGTCATGTAGTTTCACCTTATTTGTATGTCTACTTACTCTTTTATTATATGACAGAAATTAGTTATAGAAGAATTACAGAATTCCAAATGATATCTTCCACCAGAACAGGTTTCTCACTTTCAATATGAAGCAGAAGAGAGAGAGGCTGGACGTCTCAAGCCAACCAAGGACTCAGCTGGGTTGGGACTAGGTTGCAGTTTTAGTGGAATGTAGTCTTCCCCTTATTTATCTATATTTGTAAGCAATGACACTCCCTGGATTTTGATTGAAAGCCTGGTAGATCTTTATCTTCTGGGCCCTGAAAAAGTTCTCTTTCAGAAGTTTTCAGCTCATTTCTTTATCCTAGGGCCCAAACAGCTACAAAATTTGGTAAATATCTTCAAGAAGAGTTCAATGGTGTGTTTGAGTTTGGTGTCTCCAGGCTGCCAAGTCCTTTTGTTTGTTTATTTCCTACTAAAATTCTATTGCCTTTTGGCATCTCTGCCTTTTAGAAGCATTTAACCTACCTTTGGCTTCCTATGCAGCCTCAGAACACAGCAAACATCCCGTGGAGAAAGCTGCGTGTTTTAGATCCCTCAAGTCTCCAGTTTGTCCCAGCCTCGCAGTATCACTAAAAGTTTTGCTAACTTTTCTTACTCCCAAAAGACACCTTCTGCCTAGGCCAAGTCGAGTCCTCAGACCACACTCAGAATCAGCAAATGCCCTCAGGGAAATAAATACATGCGTGCCTTGGAATAATTTTCCCTTCTGAAATTTCAGTTCTTTTAGTCCTTGTTGCTTCCACAGCTCTAGGAACTATATCTAATTTATTTGTTTTGTACGGAAAAACTGGTCCTATGACCTACTTGAAAATCAAAGTTATTACATTTTAATAGCTCTAATTAGTTTTTAAAACTCTTTCTATTGACACAAAATTGACTCTCCCATATTTTCCACTAATTGTCTAAATTTTGAAATCTGGAACAATATTTTACCTTCATCCATTTGGCTTTTTTAAATCTATTTAAAATTATCTCCTTAAATATTTTTTCCTTCAGTCTAAATATCACCAAATTCTAAACTTATATTTTATATTTAAATCCTTTGCCATCCTGATTATTATCTTCAGTAAAAACTCTGGTTTGTCAACATCCCTCTTAAACAAGTATGAACAAAAATCCTAGATGCTATGATTAAGCCCAATAAAGAGAAAAAATGAGAGCATCATATAAAAAATAGAGATACAAAATAAAGAGAAAAAATGAGAGAATCACACAAAAAATAATAGAGATACAAAAGAAGTTATCTGGTGAGGTGTTTTTAAAAGCACATGAACAAAAGATCAAAAAAAAGCAAAGACAGATAAGCAACTATACAAAATAGAGATAAAAAATGAAATGAAAGCTTCCAAAATTAATAAAAGCTCATGAAAAATGCTAAGCATAATGAAAAGAACATTTTGTTCTTTTCTAAGTCTTTGTTTCACAATTACTTGAATTTATTCTCACAATTCAATCACATTTTACTCATGAGCTAACTCAGAAAATGTAAGTAACTTTTGACCAATAACAAAATGTAATTAATGGCAGCATTTCTAGGTTTGGATGCAGATATTTATTTTGCACAGCTACACTCAGATCTACTGAATTATCAAAATAATGCCTAGTAGCCACTTCAACTCTTTTTTTTTTTTTTGAAATGGAGTCTCGCTCTGTTGCCAGGCTGGAGTGCAGTGGCGCCATCTCCGCTCAGTGCAACCACTGCCTCCTGAGTGTAAGAGATTCTCCTGCCTCAAAGGCCTCTCGAGTAGCTGGGACTATAGGCGTATGCAACCATGCTCAGCTACTTTGTGTATTTTTAGTAGAAACAGGTTTTCACCATTTGGCCAGGATGGTCTTGATCTCTTGACCTCATGATCCACCCACCTTGGCCCCCCAAAGTGCTGAGGTTACAGGCATGAGCCACCGTGCCCGGCTGCCACTTTAACTCTTATCATAAAAATTTATCTAGAGAAAATGTCCTTCTAAAAACAGACATTTCTATTATTGAAAGAGAAACGTGTGTAGATTCTGTCTTATGCCAGCTAAAGACATTTATATAAAACCCCAAAATACATTCTTAATATTATGAACATAACATAATTCATTTATGTATGAATGTATATTATGATTATAATTCATTTATGTATGAAAAGCACACATTTGAGAATCAAGCTACCTATTAAAATGGTCTATATTTAACAAACAGACTTCACGCTGAAAATGGGTAGCTCTCTACCTCTCTTTTGTATTTTAAGCAATATCTGTGTAATTGATTCTCTCCCTTTAGGTACTTAAAGATGCATTTGGCACTTGAGATAGCGATCTTGAGCTTCTAATAGTAAGTTTGTTTGCTACAGCTGTTTGGTACCTAAACAATTCAGATACATTTGTAGTTACTAAGGCTCAGAGAAGAGCGATACAAATTTGGTTATTTTGTGTTGGTTCTGAGGATTTTTGCGCGCGCGCGCACACACACACACAGAGAGACACACACACGAAATACCATTTAAAATGCTCTTAACTGAACAATTTTAAAGAAAAATATAATGGTCAGAAATCTTAAATTTTTTTAAAAAAATCAAAGCCTACTTTATCTGTAAGTAGGGAAAGTAATGGTTAAATTTAAAACTCTATTAACAAGAACAAGTATTTCATTCCAGCATTAGAAATGAGATTAGGAAAAGAGTTACCCTAAGAGAGATGCCAGCTTTACTTAAATTCATTGTAAGAGGTAAATGAGAGCAAAGTTGACTTGGGTCTGGGCACAAGTAGGACACTTGCCACTATTAAGATGGAAAAGAGATAAGAAAGGTGAAGTTGGAAATACTTAAGACAAGATTCTCCAACATCATGAGACTACATACTTGCAGGTCTGCCAATGTTTAATATTTTCTCAGAGTAAGATATAGACGAAGTTCTCCAGTCTAGGAAATCAGATGGACCCAACCTACCACTAGGAGGAAAAGGAAGCTATGACATTCTGAAGTTTGGCACCTTGTAAGTGCCCACTACTATTAATTGCATTGAATATGAAATGAACTGTGGGTTGACTAAAAGCATGCTTCTTGAGTTAGGAGGCCTCGGCAAATGAGGCTAAAAATTAACTCACACATTCAAAGCCATCTATTTTTAAAATGCACGATAAGCAACACAGGAAGCTTTTATAACTAGCCAGCAAAATCTGAGCTTTCAATCAACAATTTCTTTCAACGAAGGTGTGGAGCATGGAATGAATCCAGAAGCACAGATGGTATTTAACATCTGCACATGCAATTTCCTTTTTCTGCATTTTTAGATAAACCTCTCTCTGTCTTTTTTTAAGAATGATAGAATTTACCAGTAAAATGCAGAACTACTTAACTGCCTCTAGAAATGTTCACACCTCCATTTCACATTTTTAGCAGCAATTTAACTGCCTTTAAGTATATGTAGAAAGATGGGAGGGTGGACCTTTTAAGCTCCCCTGTATTACAAACTGAATAATTTCAGAAGATTCAATTCCTCCAGAGAGCTACAACTTTTCCAGCACTTAAAATAAGTGCACTCCACAATCCTTATCTCTAACTATTTCCTAGGATTAATGCTAACTTTTCATAGAATCTTAAGGCTAAAGTGAACTTCAGAGATCATATTACTGCAATCCTCTCCTCAAAATATGACTAATGATGATCCAGTAGGGCTGGCAGCTTGCTCAAGGTCACTTTGCTGGATAGCGCAGGGGAAAGGAGCAAAGTCCACCTGCATCATAATCCACAATTACAGAGACAAATGTAGGAAGATCTCCAATAATCTATTTCCAGGACTCCATCAGAATGCCAAGGCCTTCTTCTTGTAAAGTAAGTCAGATTCATTTGAGGACACAGAGAAGCCTGAGTTTTAAAATCTAAAAGTGTTTCTTTAAAAATGGAATACAAATAACAGGTTTCACTGTTGTATTACATTCAAACCAAAGATAAATTAGGCATGAAAATAATATTGGACAGAATGAAATCCCAGGTAACCAAACACAGTACAGGGAACTGAATTTGTAATTTAGGTAAGAGAGAAAATAAAAATACTGCAACATAAACTAAGAGAAACTTTCAAAAGGAATGTTCAATTTACCTTTAGAAAAATGCTCTACTGAAATAAAATCAGTTGACATGTCCTCTGTTTGTCATACTAATTCCTCTGACCCAAACCTCTCTCTTGAGCTCCAGAATTGAACAAAATGCCTCCACGACATGTCCATTAGACTATGTCAGAATCTCCTCATCTTTATCATGTCCAACACCAAACTCACCACCAAAGCAACTTGCATTGTCTCTTGTTTCAGGGAATGCCCCCAACATGAAGATACTTGTGCATCCAGAAATCTAAACATTTCTCCTAATCCCTTCAGCAAATCCTGACCCTCTACCTCAATCACTCCTGAAATCTGCTAAATTTCCTCCATCTCTGTGGCCACTGCCTGCATCCACACTGCCGTCTTGCTTCTCTCATGGATCTTCCAGTAGCCTTTTAACAGCTTTGCACATGTTCGCTCTGGCCCTTAGTTGTCCCTCCTCTCCAGAATGAACTTTTGTCAGTGCAAATCAGTTCATATCACTCTCCTGCTTAAAATCCTTCATTGGCTTCCACTGGCTTTATGATAAAGTCTAAATCCTTCAAAATCCCTAAAAATTTATAAAATGGCCTACAAGGAACTAGTGGCCCTGATGGCTTTTTGAGTCCCACCTGACCCAGTCCCTTTGCCTCACTCCCCCATCCTGCCCTATCCCTGTAGTCTCCAGTCCAACCATTCTGGACTCTCTGTCCCTTGCCTGCCTCTCACCCTCCCACAGCGTTACCTTGGCTTGAAGCATGCTTTCTCCCACTTTCTACTCTATTCATTCATCTCAACTCTTGTGAAACTTTCTTTGGAAAATCTTCTATGATGCAAGTCCCTGAAAGACTAGTTCCCTATATTTTTCCTCTGTAACCAACATGAAAATTTATAATCATGTATTTGTAAAACTATTGTCTAATGTCTATCCCCTTTGATAATATCTATTTCTATTTATTCACTCATCTCACTAAGACAGTAACTGGCATATTATACATACTCAATGATCATTTATTAAATAGATGAATTAATTAATAAAGAAAAGAGAGAAAATTACTAAGAAGAGATAAAATTAATAAAGAAAACATGGAAATCTTTTTATCTAGATTTCTAGATTAATAGAGGAGGAAGGAAGGGGGAGAGAGAGAGAAAAATCTCACCAAGAACTTAGAAAGTTCCATTTTATGTATAACTATCTGTTACTTTGGATAATTCTGAGCTAGTAGGATACATACTAGACCACAGACCAGGGTCATACTTGGACCAAGTCAATCCCAGTTATCCAAACTTCAGTCAGCTTAACAGCTGTCCCTCACGAGTAATAACCTCTAACAAAGGTATTCTGAAAGTTTCCAATTAAAAGAACACACTTTTAGGTTCTTTACTTGATCTCAGTAAACATCCTCAAATGGGAATGAAGAGTGACCTTCCCCCAGTTCAAGTTTTGGAAAGACATACGTGTACTTCCAAGATTCTGCCACTATAGTGCCTACTAACTGGCCAAGGTATAGCGTCAAAAGCCCGAAAGCACAATTCTCCGAAGTTTGTGTTTGTGAATATTTGTTCTGGAAGGAGGTGAGAAAGAAGATGATCAGAAAGAAAAGTATTTGAGAGAGAGACCAACAAAATGTTACTCCCCTTAAATTATTTAGGAAAACAAAGTCATGGCAATTATTATTATTTGTAAATTTTTTTCTGATACCTTTTTTTTTTTTTTTTTTTTTGAGATGGAGTCTTGCTCTGTCACCCAGGCTGGGGTGCAGCGGTGCGATCTCAGCTCACTGCAGCCTCCGCCTCCTGGGTTCAAGTGATTTTCCTGCCTCAGCCTCCCAAGTAGCTGGGACTGCTGGCACCCACCACCACGCCCAGCTAATTCTTTGCATTTTTAGTAGAGATGGGGTTTCACCATTTTAGCCAGGATGGTCTCGATCTCTTGACCTTGTGATCTGCCCACCTCGGCCTCCCAAAGTGCTGGGATTATATGTGTGAGCCACCGCGCCCTGCCCTCTGATGTCTTCTTAACATCACAATTCTCAAAATTCAGAGCAAGGCTAGCAGGACACATGTAATTTTGACAATGCAAAAGCAGAGGGAGACAGAAGATGCCAATGCAATGCAGTAGACCACCTCATTTGATTATGGGACTTAGAACTCTGGCATAATTTCACTACCATTAAGAGTTTTCTGAAATTTTGATGCAATTTCTAAGACACTCTTAATCCACTTCAACCAGAATGTACACTATGAATTTCAAGCCACCAATAATTCATAATATCTGGGAGGACCAGGAATAATCCATATTTATAAGTTTCAGAGACCAGATTTGCATTCCCCTTTTGGTTTCTCTGATGTTCTGCTGGCCATATTTTTTGTGTGGGGATGTATACAAGGTTAACTTATGAGCACATGCTGTACACAAGAAACTCTGTGTTACAGAATAAGGGGAAGAGTCCTAGGAATTTAGGAAACCATCATAAATACACATTTCAAGGCCGTGTGAGTCATGGCTTGGCTTGCTGCCGATTCTCTGCCACAGTTGGAGAAGGAGCACAGGGATAGGGCAGTGCCTAGATGGAAGATCTAAGAGAGGAGCAATCTAGGTAAAACATTTATATCTAGGTTTGGAAAACTCCAGTGAAGCCAATAAATTCACAAATATCTCCCGAGGATCAGAGGAAACAACAGAAAAGGCAAACTGCTATAATTAAGCATCCGTGTTATAATTAGGAAGATAAAACATAACAACAAGATAGTCACGGCCCAGCGCAGTGGCTCATGCCTGTAATCCCAGCATCATGGGAGGCCGAGGTGGGCGGATCACAAGGCAGGAGTTCAAGACCAGCCTGGCCAGTATAGTGAAACCCTATCTCTACTAAAAATACAAAAATTAGCCAGGCGTGGTGGCGGGCGCCTGTAGTCCCAGCTACTCGGGAGGCTGAGGCAGGAGAATCACTTGAACCCAGAAGGTAGAGGTTGCAGTGAGCTGAGATCGTACTACTACACTCCAGCCTGGGTGGCACAGCGAGACTCTATCTCAAAAAAAAAAAAAAAAAAAAGATAGTCACTAACACACAGCAGCATGTAAGAAGTGTCAAGAGAGGACTAAAATAAAAAATTGCTGTAGTTCAGAGGAGGGTGGTTGTATAAGGTTTTGGTTTTGTTCCGTTTTCTCCAAAGCCTTCTTCCTACAGTACACAGAATTTAACCTGCCTCTTGCTGAGATCCAGAGAGGCAGGGTGGGCATGGCAAGAAGAACCAGAAGGGGTGACAGCCCCAAATGCTTGTATTTCTTTTAAAAAGTTCCCTTTTCTCAAGAAAGAAAATTATTCCTTTTACATGACTTGTGGATTGTTTTGCAGGTTAGGGCCATTTTCTGCTGGATTAGGTTTTGAAATGGTATTTTTCCATTTATTTTACAGCATCTTATGGGGGTGGAAAGAGAAGCATCAGCAGGTTAATTTCTACCTTTCACAGATAATCTGCTGTTTACAATGTAAAACAAAACTACCGAAGTATGGAACAAAATTATGGAAGTCAGGGACACATTTAAGTAAACTGATGTTAATGAAAGAACTGAACTCTGCATATAATTCCCACTTAGAGTGTTAAGTCCCAGCATCACAATACATCTACTGACGTGAGGTTTTTTTTCTCCACAGAGAGAAAATTTATGTTTTATTATTTATCATTCCTATGCTTAAGTTTGCTTATTGGTATTTATTCAATAGGCATCATCTTTGTCATATTATAGATGTGCATAGAAAAAGTGGAGTAACTCACCTAAAGCTAAACAATAAATCAGCATCCTATATCAGAATCCTCAGTCCCTTATATTTACCCTAGTTGGATATTTGGCACTTAAACTATGATGCTTTCCACTAATGAGCCAACAATTTTTAATAATGTCTAAATGTTTCTCTCTTTTTCCTTCAGTTCTGACAGACAGAGCTTATAAATTTTTGAGTACTTCAATTTGACTGCATCTCAAATATAGATTAATGTGGCAACAGTAATAATTATTGGAGAAATGACTGTTGGCAGGACATTTAAAATGCTTAATTCTCTAAGCTCATTTCAGCTATATATTGAACAGTGATATGAGAGTGACCAGCAGTGAAATATGTAGAAAAAGAAGAGAGGACATGAGGAGTGTTTCAATCAATCAGTAGTAATATAACAATCTCTTTCACTTATTGAGAACTTACTATTTCAGGAAACACAAATATATTTTCTCTAGTACTAACAACAAAACTGTAAGATGCAGATTATTATATCCATTTAACAGCGCCAATATTGTGGCTCAGAGAGGTTAATTAACTTGTCCAAGGTCACCAATCTAATAAATGATGTAAATTAACCTATTCTTTCCATCCCCATTGCTAGCATCTGACTTCAGGCTCTCATCTTTCATCTACCATTGTGCTATGCCTGTATTCTCATATGTATACCTGTCACTGTTGCTCCATATGCATTCTTTGCTCCTGACATTTTGAGTAGTTCTAGTCTCCTGGACCAGCTATGCTGTCTCATGCCTCTGTGCTTCTGCCTAGAACAGTCTTCCTACTTTTCTCTGAATGAATTCCTTGTCTTCCTTCAAGGCTAAGCTCAAGAATCTCCCCTCTGAGGTCTTTCCTGATCCTAGCCCAGCAGAGGTGATCATGCCCTCCTCTGGGGCCAGTATATAACCCTGTTCATTCACTAGTTTACTCACTAGTTATGTTTATATGCATGGATCCCTATTAAAGACTTAGAGTTCCTTGAAAACAGTATTCATGCTTTATCTTTGAATTACCAACACATAACAGTTCCTGAAACTTAGCTAATGTTCACAAAATAGGAGTACCTAGGCTATCTTTGTTAGAAGTTTAAGCTGGACCCAAAGCTGATTGCAGATTGCAGTCAGCATTCTCAAGAACCAAACAATTTTCTTTCAATGCTATAGAGAGTATTTTTTAAAATTAAAAAACAGAGAATTTTTATATTACATTTTAGTTAAAAATTGGATCTGCTACTCCTTCATTTGCTGTTCATTTCCCCTGTTACATTTATTAATTATCAAATATATTAGTTGGTTTTAACCACTGCTTGCTCCCTTGTAGTCCATCTGCGCTTTCCTCTCAATAATGCATTGAAGTTATAAGTGCTAGATTTATTGCCTTGGTGATTTTCATGGCACAAATCCTGATTTCACTAGCACTGAGCAGAAGGAAGAGCTAATGGACAAGGCAGAAAATGCTTAATCAATATCACTCCTGGCATAAGTTTAAACCCCTAAACCCCCAAGCAGATTTTGAAAAGGGCTATACTTAAGGCTATAGTCTCCAGAAATGCATTTACTACAGTAAGAAGTTGAGAATCACTTTCTTTCCTACCAAATTCTCAATTACTTCACAAGCCTCTTAGGAAAGCACTAAGATCTTTGAATAACTCAACTGGACCACAGGAGAAAAAAGGAAACCCTGCAGGAATTAGATAGGAATATGTTATTTCCAAGAAGGGCCCTTTCTCCCAAATATACATCCTTTTTTCTAAAGATAAAATAAAGTACTTCTACATCAGCACAGAGAAGAGGATTTCTGAATATGAGTGTTAAAAGAGATCCTAAGGATTAGATACCAGTCATGAACCTGGTTGGAGGCATGCTCTAAACGGGGTAGTCCAGGGGATGGACCACAATATTATGACTCAAGCAATTAACCAGATTTTGTTGACTAGAAGCACGACATCAATGAAATTAAGTGCTCATGAGGCGTTAACTGGATTGCTGAACCAGACAGGCATTTCTGCTATAGTCATGAGTTCTACCAGAAGCCACCTGTGTGTTCCCACAATAAAGCAGGTGTTCACCTAAGGGTCAGGAGGGGCAAGTGTGATCAGGGGACCACTAAGCATCCTGGTATAAAGACCTTCATTACTCAGCCTTTTAAACTTTGAATCCCTTTAAATATCCACAGGTCTACCTAATCTGAGAGAGAAAAAAAAAAAAAACTTCCTTTCTTCAAAACCACATTGCTAATGTCCTCAAGTAAAAAGAAAGTGTCTAAAGTGCAGGCTTAGCACCATAACACAAATATAAGCCAAATAGCTGCCTTTTCACTGAGTACACTATGAAGACCAAACAATCAATATAACAACTAGGAAACAGTTCCAGTAAGTTATTCAATGTTCTTTCTTGGGGCTACCATCTAGGAAATTTGTCTCAGTGCAAAAAAAGTATAGTCCTATTTTCCTGGCCACCCCCACTAAAGCAGAATAACCTGACTCACTGTGTTATGTTTCATTGTCTACCTCAACACATTTCAACAATGTCCTAATTTTAACTACATTTGAGTAATATGTGAATTGTTTTTATTTTTTAGAATTTGTGTGTTCTTAATTTATATATTTTAATTTTCCTTGAGACGAAGCTAAGAATTATTCAGGTACTAGACAGTGATAGCAGCTGCACAATAAGAACCTGTGCATTTATTAAGCAACCATGTGGCTTTCCCTCTACTCTATCAATGATACATATATGCCTCAGTTTCACATCCCTTGATAAATAATTAAGAAATCACTAAAATAAACAGCAAAGGCATTCAAAATGCATTAGTTCTCCCCATAGACATCGGGATGGTTCCCATTACATACTTTTTAAGAGTTTGATTTACTTACAAAAGCGACAAATATTTTATTAAAATGTAAGTAATCAAAGCAAAATTAAAAGCCATATGAAAAGAATAAAAATAAAGGGAAGAAAAATCTAATCAGTTCTCTATTAGGAAGGGAGAGAGACACAGTCAATTCAGCTGGAAATATAATGGTTTCCAAGGTCAATGCCAGTTCAAAGAAGAGGTGCCTTGCTTTGACAACACTTTTCAGGGAGAAGGTAGGATCAGGAGCTCCAGTGTTTCCTTCTAAACAAGCACAAAATGTGATATATTAAAACACCTATATTTATAACTAAACTCAAATTCACTTACCACTTTTAACTTGGTATTCATATATTTAGAATGATAATGGAAGCTCAGAGAATTAACAATCTACCCTCATATGTATTGTTCCTTGAGTTATCCTCAAATGGTGGACAGAAATCTACACCTGGAGTGAGAATTCCACAAACACAGAGAAGGAAAAATAATAGGAAGAAAATACCAAAGATGCTCCTACTGGGAAATAGTCGCTAACCATTACCAAGTTAAAAATTTTTATATTATCGAATTGACTATCACAACACCATGAATACATTTTAAAGCTAAATCTGAAGTGGAGAATCAAATATTAAAATATATATTAATTTAAATATTGTTTATAATTCTACTCTAAATTTCATTCACAGGAGAACATCCTTAGTCATGAGAAAAAATCATTTTCACCCTTTAAACTAGAAAATTTCCTGATCCTACATTAGATCTTTAACCATATATTTTTACAAGATTCATGATCAGTCCTTCCTTTCCAATATTACTACTTGGATAACAGATACTTTCATAACTTTTATAATAGATACTTAAATAACAGAGTAAATAGAATGAGAAATAATAAATTGTTGCTATTATTCATAAAAGCATAAGATTAAGCTTTTTCATAGAGAAGCCTGCATCACATAAAAAAATCTGCCTAAACTATGTTTATAAATGAAGGTTCATCCTTTCCTTCATCGCTGATTTTATATCATTCAGGTTATACATTAGCAGTATAAATGATAGGATCTAGTAATAAGAAAACCAGTTTAAATAATTACATAAAACTCCTTCATATTATGTTATACTTGTGCCTTGTAGGTTACATATATCAAGACATGTCAAAGGAGTTAACACATATTCTCTAAGTAGGGTATCCTAATGATACTGAAGATTTTAACCTTGAGCTTCAGATTTACTGTCCAAAATACGGTCTGTATTATTTTTAATTTTTAATTGCATTTGATACCTACTTTGAACTGTGAGTTAAAACCAAATAATTACATTGTTAGTGAGACAAGATACACTATCAAGAATAGCACCTCACATTTTTTTGTGTAGTTTATTTTTTAACTTGTTTTGATCAAAGCCATAGTTGAAAGAAAATTATCTGCATATATATGTGGTTGATCACATAATACTAATCAAAAATACGACCAGTTTTCTTGTTTATTATTGTAAGAAACAAAAGAAATACTGCATCCTATGCAATAAGGTAAAACAAAATGAACACTAATTTGTAAATGCCAGATGTAACTGTGAAAAAAATGAGAGGGACTAAAATTAAATAACACAGGTAAGACACTGAGAAGAGCTACTCACCACATCACCCTCTAACATCACCTTCAATCAGTCCAACGTTAGTCACCCTCATATAATCTATATGTGCAAATAAAATTTAGAAGTTGATCTTTATTAAAATATCAACAAGAAGTATTTTATTGCATAATAATAAGAGCTATATTGTCAGACTTACTTTTTAAAGTTTATGTTTGTGTCATATAAACATTTGAAATAATGAATTAGTTTACCTTTATGTATTAGCTCATCCCTTATTATGATATTTTCATTACAAATGTAAATACATAAACTTTGTTATAATCAGTTCAGTTCCCTGCTGGTCTTTCCATTCTCAAGAATTTTCAAACATTTACTAATATGCAAGCCTGCACAAGCCCTGAGAAGTCTTTATTCTCTATTGAATTTACAATCTAGAGAGACAGATGATGTTAGTATCAATGAAATAACAGCAATATATAAATAAGACCAACCTGGCCAGCTTAAATATGGCTTATCTATATAAAGTCTCACAGTAACAGCAGAAGATCTTTCCCTCCATTCCCATCATGTCCCACACATAATTCCACCCTAGGAACATGGTGTTTAAAATGGCTTGCTTGTAAAATCAGGGAATTAGTTTCATTCACCCAAGATCTCTAGGATATTCAATAATGATGGATGGATATGATACGGATAAGTGAATGAGTGGATAGATGGATGGATAAATGGATGAATGGGTGGAAGAAATAGCATACATTTTTTCATACTTATGTGGATACAAATATAAACTTTGAAGAAATTCATAGCAAGACCTCATCCCTATAAAATGAAACTCAGCTGAAGGATTTTCTTTAAAAAATGTTACTTGAACTAAAACAGGTGCAAGATTTTTATGCAACCTGGCAGAGGCATACAGAATATCACTTCATTTAGCTGGGAGATAATCTCAACCAAAGTCTCAATTAATTTAGTAATGAAGTTGAAGAGAAATTCAATGCTTATCAGTAAGTAATCACATCATTTGAAAGTCAGTTTGGATGTCAGCTGCTTGGGTTTGGCAAATCCTGAAATGCTCCTCTGCAATATCCAAGTCCGCCAAAGCAGGACAAACTATTTTTAGATTAGGCATGTCAAAAGCATAGTCTATTGTGAAGACTACATTAATATAGTAAGGAAGAAAATGCCAGTTGGAAAGCAAGTGGACTATTAGAAGTCATGAAACACACACACAAACATAAATGCCAATGTTCAGGGAAATCACATATAGAGCCTCCCTATGAGGCCAAAATACCCTATCAGCCATAGATAAGAACAGTTCTTTCCAGCAGTTGCTTCTAAAACAATTCCAAACACTAGTATCTGTTATATGTTTGTTTGCTTTATAATTTTTAATATAATGTAATTTTCATTCTGCCATACTTATATAAACCTAGACCAAAAACATTAACTGATGTAGTGTTATTATAAGACCCTCCAGTGGACTATTGTGACTACAGTTTCCAAGAGGATAAAAAAAGGAAAAGAAGAATGAGATGTTTTCAAACTGATTAGCAACTGCACCTCATTGCACAGCACTATGAAGAAACAGATTTGGAAACACAGCACCAAGATCAGTGAGGGCCATAGTCTCAATTTAGGTCTCATCACTTTACCTGGCAATAGTACCAATTTAGCAGGCACTGGGGTGTGCAGAAAGATTTACATGTAAATGAACACACTTTGGGGCATTTTGCTTTGCCTCAGTAAAAGAGAAACATCACTTTTCACTGGCACTACAAAAATAAAACAGAGGCTAACAAAGAAGGGTCCAGGGCAGAGTCCATTACTGGAAAAGCTAATTTGGCAGGTGCATCACACTCCTAGAGAACATGATCAGTGCTTCTAGGAAGCACTAAAGAGTTTGGAAAACACAGATATTGTGGAAGTTATTAGACGATAAAGTGCAGACATAACATTTTGCAATTTATAGGGGGAAAATCACCAGATTAAGGGATGATTGTCTTATTTTTAATATTCTTTTTAAAAGTTCTATATATTTAGATATAAAATTCATACCTTCTATAACATAAATATATTAAAATAATTGTAAGATAAAACAAAGTTTTAAATAAAAATTATAAAGGATTTTTAAATAATTAAAATCAAATAAAAAATAAAGTGGATCTCAAACATCATAACGCAGTTCTATGTGCCTCATCATTAGTGTGGATTTCTGCTCACTCATTTTAGCCCTCTGTCTCTAAGCTAATGTCATAATGGCCTAGATCCCAACATAATTCTATTTTAATAGATTATCTCAGTCATATAGTTCCTATAAAGCCCAGTCACTGGGGGATGGAGGTTTGTGATTTCTTCTCAGACTATATTAACTAACCCTTACTCTTTTATTTCATTCATTTAAGTATTCATTCATTCATTCAATAAATACACATACAGTGCTTAATAAGTTTAAGGAATCATGTGAGACAATGTAAGGCATGGAGAAATATGATTAGTCATAGATTCTTGTGCTCAAAAAGGTGATGGTCTAATATGAGATAAAATATCTGTGCAAATAAAGACATAATCTAAAAACAGACATACAACAATATCATGTGGAAATACCATGATAATTTAAAGAGAAAGAAAGCAAGAACAAGAGTGAGAGAGTAAGTGAATGAGTGAATGAGTGAAAAATTGAGAGACACCAAATGGGAAGATAAGAAATGATTTTCCTACATGGAATCCTCTCTCTTCCACTTGCTAGGCATGTATTGGAATGACGTATGTTCCATCCAGAACCCTGAAGGACAAGAACTTGGCATATGGCCCAGAGAAGGCATTCAGCAAACCTTCATTGAAGAAATGAGTGAAAAAATTAACGAATGAATAGTTCTCTTTGGTTTTGTAGACACTAGCATTTGAATTTATAAAAAACAATGCATATAGCCAATCCATATTTATTTTTTTCTTGCAAAACTGAAACAAAATGCTTTATAAAACACAAAATACATTCAAAAGTTGCCACATCATAAAGATAATAGGTGCCTGCATTATGTAACACTCTACCTGTTACTTAGATGGACTAGGGCATTACTGAAAGACAAATTTGCAAGACACCCATAAAGCTACCAAAATTCAGAATGGTTTTTTTTTTTTCCTTACTCCAAATGCATTTTGATGCAAGGAGAACTGTGACCTTTCAAATAGAACTCTTATTTTTTTTTAAGTTTATATTTTAACTCTGCAGGATTTCACTATAATGAAGTTTTTGCACAAATACCACTAAAAAATTATTCTTCTCCTGCAAACAATATTTTTGTCTCTTATTATTATCATTACAGACACTTGAAAATTTGCAAATTTATATTGAGTTTCTGCCTTATTATCCTATACTATCAGCCCTCCATATCCATAGGTTCTACATCCATAGACTCAAGTAACTGCAAATTGAAAATAAAGAAAAACAAACAATAAAAAATAACAATACAATTAAAAATAATACAAATAGAACAATACAGTATAATGACTACTTAGATAGCATATACATTGTATTAGGTATTATGAGTAATCTACAGGTGATTTTAAATATATGGGAGGATGTGTGTAGGTTACATGTAAGTACTACACACCATTTTATATAAGGAACTTATATAAACCTAAAGGACCCCCCATAGGTTTTGCTATCAGGGGTCCTAGAGCCAGTCCCCCATGGATACTGAGGGAGGACTGTACTTGTGACATCAGAATAGTAATTGTTACTTTAGTTGGCAATTTAGCTCTTAAGAAAATATAAAAATTAAGTACCAGGGCCTGGATTACATTTAAGAATTGTAAAGATATTTTCAAATGTTATGTTTTTAAATTTAAAGATAGACAACATAAATTCAGGCTTTTAATTATGTGCTTCTTGAAAGTGCTTTCTTAAAAAATAATTTACTAGTAGAATCAAGATAATTAAAATTAATGATCCAACAGCCTGTTGTACTCACACCAATTAACCATTGGAATGCTAAACAGTTCCAGGAGATAGATTGCTCTTTGAACAAATAAATCAGTTTCAAAGTAAAGTCTATTATCTCTGTGGGAGAGTCCATAAAGTAAATATTAAATCACTTCTCAGCAATATGGACTCTTGCCAATAAATCTCAAAAACGACATTATTTTCAAAGAAAAAAGATGGCTACCTCATTTGGCACACACAAAGGATGAATGATATAGTTAGTCAAATCAGCCAATCAGAGTGTGTATGTATATATATGTGTGTGTGTGTGTGTATATATATTTTTATATATAGAGTGTGTGTGTGTGTGTGTTTAGACAGAAACACATACACTGCATCTTGTCTCCTAGGCCCCCATCCATTGCCTTCCTTTACTCTCTTGCACTATTTGTCTATCTCTTTCACAAGCCTATAATTTTGCCAGAGAGCAGAAATTGTGTCTTCATCATGTTTGTTCTCCATTTCCCAGTTCTTTACTTCTGCAGCACCTGTCTAGAAATGTTTTACATAAAGAAAAAAAATCAAGACAAGTATAGTCTCATATGAAACAAAATAAACTACAGATTAATTCAAGTTTCTTTTGTAACATTTTGCTAAAAGAAAAGCTAACATATTTTAATTGGAAAATATCTACCAATTTCTAAGTCAACACAGGGATCCAACTTTAAAAACCCCAAAGGTCTCTCCCTGAACATTTTTACACATATATGTATCCAGGAGTATACTTAAGGTTCCTGTCCCAGTCTTGAGTGTTTTCAAGATTGGACTCTTTTCTCTATGCCTTGTATTGGTCAGTATGAGTGTTGTAAGAAGCAGAGAACTCTGATTTTGAGCTGTCACTACCTTACCCACATCTTAAATCCATCATAAACTACGTTTCTTTCCTGAAGACCCAATGTGCAAAGGAGCATCATAAAACTACAGTATAAACCTAGGAAATCTTAATGTTCACACTAATGGAAATAAGACCCAAATGTTGAGAATTAGTGTTACAGAGAATCAGATGCTTATATTGTGTTCACCTCTGTAGGTTCTAAGGCCAGTAAGAATTAGATAGAGTGATAGACAGGCAACAAAATGTAGTGGTTAAGAAGGCAGGCAACTACTCAGACAACTCACTAGATGAGTGATTTTATACAAATTATTTAAACTATCTAAGTCTTCCTTTTCTCAACTGTTAGTAGTCTTAGAAGGCTTACAATAGGCAACCTCTGTCCAGCATGTACTATAGTACCTGTGCTACATAGTAAATGCTTAATGAATGATAGTGAAAATAATGAAGAGGATATTAGAGATGTGTCCAGGTCATACATCAACTGACAGATGCAACAAAAGCCCACAGCTTCTTCAGGTGTCTAGGCAGAGTCACAGCTGCAGAAATCCTAAAGAAACTAAAGTAAAACCTGAGGTAACATCTGGGCCGTCCCTGACACTTTACCAGGGACCCAAGATGCAGTGTGATAATTGCTTACACTATTTCTCTCATATAGCACTTATATTTTATCAACTGCCTCAACACTTAGAAACCAAAATAGTGATTAGCAACAAAATTGTCAAGCTGGGAGTCAAGCCAGTAGAAAAGGTATTTTCAATCAAGAGTTTCTTAATATTACTCAAATAATACCAAAGGTACAGCTTTCTATTTTGTCTCTAAGTAAAACTACCAGCCTGTGCATAAAGGTCAAGCTTGATAGGACAAAATAAATGTTGCTAGCCTATCTCCAAACACACATCAAATTGCGTATACCCTAGCAAAACCCAAAGCTAGTTATGAAAATCAGCTTATGTAAATGAAACAGAAAATAGAGGCATCAAAATGAACAAGAATAAAGTCATACACAAGTGTATTTTTTAGAAATTAAAACATTTCTTTAAGTAAATTGAGAATTTAGAGACAGTGTGATATACACACAAACATACATGTATAAATATATACATATATATTTAAAGAATAGAAGTAAATATTTAAGGATGTTAATTTCCCAAAAAGGAAAACAAAAGAAGAAAGTATTTACTATTTTCTACATATTGCTTAAATTTAAATAAAAAATATAGCTAATTTCCTCCAGAATAAATTTGTAAATATCCAGTTTTATTGGCAATTCTACTGATTAGGGAGACAGTAATAGTCACTAAGGTGAAAACGGTAATGATACTTTAAGCCGAGATAGTGGAAACAGAGATGAGAGAAGTGTGAGCCTGTCATTGATGTCAAGAAAGTAACTGGCAAATCGTGGGACATTTGGAACAAGAGACAGGGAGTCAAAGTAGATGGGTAATACGTAGATTAAGTTGACTTAATCTAGTGAGTGTTCCCGAGAAAAAAGTAGCGACCAAGGGAAGAAGAACCCGTTTGTATTCAGAGATAATGAGCTCAGTTTGAAACAAATTTAAAGACAAATTGGAGAAATATTAACTAGAAAAAGACTGAAATGCCTATTTCTTATTATATACGTTAGTAGGTAGAAATAAACTCAGCTGAAAACCCCTTTAGTAGATGAAAAACAAAAGTAAGATAATAGGTCTCTGAATTCCAAGATAAAATGGAGAAAAACATCTTGATAGTGATAAGAGCTACATCTAAAAAATGGAATTCCTTCATTAAGAAGTTTGTTTCTTTCACTATATGCAGATGATCAAAAACGATATTTACAAAAACCCTAAAGTATCATCTTTTCAACAACCTAGAGAGGTAGAAAACTTGCTAGATAACATTCAGCCTTATAAAAATTGGAAGATTTCCTCTATGATATAAGAGGAAAGCATGAGCATTATCTCAAGACAATCTGTAGAAATATTTATACGTACTAAAATCTCTATTCAGAAATAACACCTACCAAGCAAACCAGAGAGAGAATTCTAGAGAGGGAAAAAAATAGCCTTTTTGTTAATCCTTCACAAAAGTAGACTGTCATTTTCTGTTCTTCAGAGTATTTTTTACTTAAAATAATCTTTTCAAACAGAAGAGATTCTTGAGTGACCTCAACCAATTATGAGAAATTCATATGAATGTTCATATATATACACAGATACTTGTACAAATATACCTAGATATTACTGATATAGTTAATATGTGGTAAAAATTATTTTTACTTAATCACAAATTAGAAACTTTAAAAAGCTATTCTTACCCTTTATAATCACAAACTCAAATATTACATATGAATGGGGAAAAGACCATTAGTAATTAGTTATTTTTAATCGTCTAACTTTATACTTTTTATGTGAAAGGTACATAGCATTGATGTTGATATGAGACAGTGATATGAGACTGGACACACAGCACTGGGAAATTGCTGCTAGGGCAAATATCATTGATGTCAAGACACTACTAGTTTAGCACAGTCGAAATTTTTCCTAAGGGAATTTCCTAAATAATGAATTAGCTACTACTGCTTATTATTACAATGTGATTTTCTTAGCTCAGAGTATACATGATAATGCTTTCTAGACAGTAAGATTTTATATCCCTGAATCTCCACAATTCATAGCCTTAAGAATAATTACCTTTCTTGGAAAACAGTGATTTAGAGGATTAAAAGAAACCAGAAGTAATGATAAATAGGAGTTTAGCAGGTTAAAATACACTGAAAGAAACTTAATTCTCAGAAAGATATAACAAGAAGATTTTATGGACACGTTAAATAGAGCCTTCTAACAAACAATCTGGGGAAGCCAATGCCTTATTAGATTTAAATCTCCTATTGCCCTTCCGTGAGCCTATTCCAACTAGCTAGTTCAGACACCTAGAGTAACTGTTTATTTTATGAAATAATGTATTTGGATACATTGCTCAGGTAGGCTGACAGAGTCATTTATTGTCAAAATGGGATGATAAGCATAAATGGGGACTGTACTGTTGAACACCCTAATCGCAGGAGGGAGCATGTTAATAAAAATGGGGTAAAAATGGAGAAAGAAATAGAGGGAGAGACAGAGAGAGAGAGAGACAGAGAGAGAGAGAGAAGGTTAATGTGAAAAACAGAAAAGAAAAAAGGACCCAAGGTCACTTGATGGTTATGTGAAGAGAATGGAATTTACTGTGAGTTAGTGACAGGAAGGGATCTACATGTTTGAGTCAAACAGATTTGTTTTTTTAATGCCAGCTGGTAGCCTCTCCATTAGTACCCAGCCACCAGTCATTTTTTGGTGCAAGGACATACCCTCCCAACAAAACTGAAACTCCCCCCACAAAAGATTGCTGAATTCACAGTTGTTGCCCAAACCTCTGCATCAAGTATTTACCCTGGTGTGAAAAATACCATGATTTTAATTTCTTATAATTGTAGATTTAGTTTACTTGAAACATAAATAGGTTTCATCCTAGTCACAGTCCTTTTTCAAATTATAGTACTATCACAAATTGTGATTTGCCATATTCTCAAACAACTGACTATAATTTGAAAGGGACAAATAATCTCTTCATGGAAGAACCAAAGAATACTCTTAAGGCAATACCGTGATGTCAGGCAGCATGTAGTGCACTGCTACTCGAGGAGAAAATGTGTTGCACACTTAGCATCTGACTTCCTACTTGAATTAACATGTAAAAATCTAATACCCTACACTGAGAAAGTAATCAACATATGATGTTGATACAGAGAAGAAAAGATATTACAAACAACATATGTAATATTTTTCATGAGGAAGACTTGCTTTGACAAAGAAGTAATTTTCTCATTATTAATAATTAGAAGCAAAAATATCCCTCCCATACAAATTTAGATAATAAAGACTATTTATTTTTATTACATTTAGGAATCATTATATTTTGTGTAATCAACGTTATAAAAACAAACTATATATTGCTTAAAAGTTACACACAATTTCTGTGCTACATGGATATTCTAACGAAATAAGTATTTCCAGATAGCATAGCCTTTTAGCGTCATCTCATTGAACAGTGAACTAGGTCTTTTAAATTTAAGTAAAATTTATTTTCATACTACATATTTTAAAATACATGATAGCAATTGTATTTAATGTAAATATCTAGTGAATTATATAGTAACTGGTGGGAACAGTATATAATTAAAAAGAAAATTACTGACCATATTCTATACCTAAATCACTTGGTCCTTCCACTGATATTTAGGTTCTTCATATTGTCAAGCATGGTGCCTCATATATCATACAGCTTTAATAATTTTTACCCATCTGATTAGCCGCAAAAGAATAAATATTCCTTGTACCACATCTGTATAAAATACTTAGAAATTAAAAATTGAGAAAGAAATGACTTAAATTTAACCAAATATTTTATATATTTAAAAATTATCTTACTTGTCATTCCAATAAAATTGTCAGTGCAAAATATTCATAATTCAATAGACTTACCTGAACACAATTTGAAAAATTTATGAGTAAATGTACACACATGTGCATACATATACCATATCATGTATATATCCATAGGTATGTATACTATATTTACATGAATCTTATATAGATGTCATGAGTACGTAAAAGTGGTCCAAAACCGATGTGTCACCAAACTCTGCATTTTCCATACCTGATTTAAATGATTTTGAAACCGTAATTGGCTATAAGTTTATACATGTGTATATACATACATGTTTATATATTATATATATCTCCGTATGTGTGTACCCCTATATATACACATGGGTATATATCCAATGCTAACTGTCTTAGATTTTCAAAATCATTTAGGTCAACCTGGGAAAAATCTACTGTGATGCTGTATTCAGATATGGCTAGCTGTTACATTCTACTTACTGATACATCTTACTACGTTATTTTATTGTTAATAAGATAGAATCAACTTTAAAATGCACTGTCAATTACAGGGAAATGATATATGTTAAACATTCACATTGCTTATAAGTTCCATCCTAATTTCGGAAATATTAAAATGTGAAAAAATATGTATTTATATTGAAACAGTATAATCATAGTATAAGGTATTTCAAAATAAGACATATCCAAAAGTAAGAAACTCACTAAAGAAAATAATATATGGGATTTTTAAAACAGATAATCGGAGCTAACTATTTAATTGATAATGGTTCAAATTAGGACTTGCACTCTGTATACCAGTAGCCTCTATATGTTAAATCAAGCAGGAAATTGTGTGTGCACACACAAACACACACACACACAGAATAAATGTATCATGGTTTATTATTTTTCATAAATCATGGCCATAGAAATTACAAATTATTCACAGTAGAGTTAATTCCAGGTAAGCCAGAAATGATTCTGCATATATGAGGCATAAGTTTCCGTGACAAATAAGAACAAGTATATAAAATCCTATAGATATATGACCCATAACACATTACAGAGCAGTGATTTCCCAGAGGAAAATGTAAAACTCATGTACCCAGTAACAGTTCTATTTTTGTTCTCTTTGATAACTCAAATCTATTCATGCTGCACATTTACTTTTACATAAAAATATATTTTAGTTGTCTGGGCTATTTCATCTGTGACAACAAGATTCTTATTTATTTTAAATGGAAGTATCCTATTTTACTCTTAAGTATTTTCTTTAGGATTTTTCAGTCGGCTTGACCATTTTTAAAAGTGTATGATATCTTTCATTCCCGCATCAGATAACTTCATGTTTTAAATCTTTAAAATCCACATAAAAAGGAAGAGTTACTCAGGAATTTCATTTAATGAACTGGATTATATTTCTCTCTCTAAGAACTAAGCTCCATATATTTGACATGCTGAAATATTCATATTATAAGCAAATAATCTTAAAAGAAGTGATTAGTTTTATTTTTTATTTTTGATTACTTCTATTAAAGAGATAAAAGGTAATATTTGCTCCAGGGATTTTCACTGAAGCAGAAATAAATGTAAGTAGAACTGTAGGGATGGAAACAGAAGTGGCAAAGATGGTTCTAATGCATGGAGAGGAGGGGGAAAAATGTAAAGATGCAGTTAATAAAAAAATAATACCTAGGCCTTCTATTTTTCTTAGCTTTGGGCTCTAATCTCAGCTGAGATCAGAAAGGAATTTAGTCTGATGTGCTCAAACAAATATACATTCTATCTGTTCACCAAACAAGAATGGCAGAAGTTTTTATCCTCCAGAGAATTAAACAGCATGAATTAGTAATTAGGATATTAAACCAAGATCAAGACTGAAGGTTCCTGAAATCTGGCTACTTTTTAGGACAAGGTTTTATCTTATTGAAAAAGAAATGGGAAATATCTCTAGACTTTGACATCTGATTACATTTCAGGCTCTCCTTTGTCTGTAACATGTATGTTTCCCTTCTTCTCACCATGGTCATGCTTGCTTTTTCCCTCACCTTTAGAACTTGCTTTCTTTAATTGGCAAGGGAGTCCCTTCCTCATAGATACAGGTGGTTCCTTCAAACTAGCATCATCCTTTGATGCTTTTTAGACCCTCATAGGAACCATAGATTTTTCCTGGGAATTTTCTAAACTCATCTAAATTTTAGATACATGGACCAAACTACAGACATTAATATTTTAAGGAATTTTATGGTAAAATAAATATTAAGAAGTTATGGGTAAGAATAGCCAGAATGACTTGTCTAGATAATTCTCTTCTGCAATGGTTACCAAAACATAGTGTGTGGATTAATAGTCCAGCATCATAAAGGAACTTGTAAGAAATGCGGATTCCAGGACCTATCCCAGACCTACTGGATGAGAATCTTGGGTGGCAGGGGGTTGACTAATTAAAGAAGGGGGTGGTGATTTTCATGAATGCTAAAGTTTGAGAATCACTCTTGTTCTATTGTATCCTAACCAAATAATAGGATAATTAACACTAATAATAACAATAATAATAGTGTTTCTCAGTTCTAAAAACACAATGTTTTCCAGTTAGGGAAAGCAATTTTCTGGCTGTTCCAATAAATCTTTTATCATTTTCAGAACCATGTAGGCTACTATTTATCTGAATCTTCTAGTAAAGAATTAAGCAGTTTCATTGCAGGATTTAAAACTGTCGCACTGATCTCACTATATGAGAATGGGGGGCATTAGCGGGATAATGTGGGGACACCTGGGCCACAGGGCCACAGATATAACCATGGAGGTTAGTCAGGTCAGCACTTCAGTCTCTAAATCTTTCCCCTAAAGTTGTCTATCTTTTCTCTGTCATGTAACTGACTTTTCTCATGTCATTTTTCCCCAGATACCTTTATCAATGAATGTGTCAACCTTTCTGGCATACGACCAGCCCACAATAAGTTACTGTGGGGTGCATCATGAACTTCTCTCCCATAAGTCCTTTGAAACGAATGCACAGGAAGATACGATGGAAACACACCTAGAGACTGAGCTGGACCTGAGCACAATCACAACAGCTGGCCGAATCAGTGACCATAAACAGCAGCTAGCTTAACTGAGATCACTGGTAGCCCGGGGTTGCTACCAAACTTTGTAACCTCAAGGACAAAATGAGGAAGATGTGTTCATTGTGGACTCTAAAAACAAAGCAAAACACAAAATCCCCTGTTCAAATTAACAAAAAATCCAAGATTGATTCATGAAATAAAGAAGACATGAATTGTTTTAAGTCTACACTTTGTAATTAGCTAAGTTGTGCAGTATTTTTTGACTTAAACAGAGTATGACCCTGAAAAATAAAAGAATCTTTTTTTCAAAACTCATCCTACCTACCTGTAAAAACTGTACAAAGCTAATGTATTTTTCATATTGTAAAGTTTCAATTGTAGAAACAACTGGTATGTACAGTACCATAATTTAATTACATTTTACTTTAAAAACTTTACACATTTCAGTTTCTAAAATTTTAAATTAACAAAAATTATTTCTTGTGTTATTCAGAGTTACTCAGTTTTGTAGGGACTGTTTTGTTACTGCTTTTGTGCCCAGAAACCTTGACTCTAAAATTCTGTGCTGTGCGAAACATGCACGATTTTTATTATGCTTACTGCGTAGAATTTTATCTACTTGTTCCAGAAATAATACATTAACCAAAAAGGATTTAATTGCTCAGACTTGTAAGAGGTTCTTCAATTACATAGACAGGTTTTTCTTAAAAATGAAAAAAAAAATCAAAGATTTTTTTAACAGTTCTCAGACTTAACTGTTGCCTTGAATTACAGCCTAGTTTCTAAGCAGTGAAATGTAATGATAAAGAGGGATATTTTAACATATTTCCGAATGAATGATTCATTATTTCATTCTTTTGAGTAACCATTGTTAAGCGTTGGGGGGAAGCATGGACAAAACATCCCTGGAAACAAAGGCTGTAACCACAGCAACAGACTTTGTGATACAGTTAAAAGGTGCAGCTACCAGTTACAAATAAAAACTTTTGTTACATCTCATTATTTTCAGGCCAAGGTGGGAGTATAGTGCATAATAATTGTACAGTAGCAATTTTTCTCCTAATTAACCCATAGCCATTTGCCTAAAAGTAACCATCAGTCAGTGCAAAATGTGCCTGGTTCTTAAGACAACTTTTTATTTAGAACCATGAGACCAGTATTTTGGAAACATTTCAAAGGAAACATATGAATTTTTTTTTGCATTGTGCACTACATCATTTCTCTCCTGAGGAAGAATTTTAAACGTGTACAGCTCATTCAATATTGATATGAGCCACAGTGCAGAACTTTATCACTCGAGTAGACTGTAAACATCCTTAGTATGTTCTAAATTGTTTATATTGCTATCCATAATGGGAGTCACCTCCAAATTATCAAAGAAATAACTCAGAGTAATTTGACACCAGCCCAGATCACATATTGATTACACGATTGTATTATAAAGTTAACTCAAATCAAATTAAGAAAACCTGAGTTTTGAGAAGCTGAAATAATCAACTTGTTTGTGCTGTTTGCTTGACATAGGTTATTGTTTGAAAATATTGTTACGTTATCAATAGTAATCATGCATTCTTGTGTTTTTTTTTTAAATGGAAAACTGCAAGTTTCAATTACTGTTGCACTAGAAGTGCTTTGATGTTGTCATTTTATATTCATGCCATCAAAAGTAGATTGGCATATCAATCTAACAGGGGTCAATGAAAACAATGAAGAAAAGAATAACTGAAAACAATGTCAAACTTTTAAATTTTTATCTCTTCCAAAGAAATTATATCTACAAAATCTAGTTTTATGCAGGTTTGTCACAGCAAATTTAAAAGCAGCTTCAAGAAGAATGAACTCAAAAACTGTGGAGCAAATTTTTGTTGAAAATATATAAAGTCAGAAAGAAAAAAAGATGTAAATGTTGGAAGAAGCAAAATCTATTACTAATTCAAATGAAACTAAATGTCAAACACAGTACTTGTGTCAACTATTTAGCATCCCAGATTTTGTAACATATTTTGCATAAATTATTTGCTATTCAAAAATTTTTGTCATTTTAAGTCTAATTTTAATCTTTATGTTTTCCATTTTCTAATTTCCTTGCAATGTATTATTCTTAGAGTGTTCTTAATTTTCTACATTGAAATTTGGCTTTACGTCGTTAGCAAATTTATAAAGGGTTATAAAGCTATGATTTGTGAGTTTAAAATCAAATGCAAAATTTTATTTATTATGTAAACCAAAATGTCATTTGCAAGCTTTCTCACTAGAAGTTGTCCTTGCAAAGATAGAAAAGGAAGAATTAATTTGTGTAAACAAGCACAAATTAACATATTTGTTAATAAATAGGTTTATCTACTAATAAACCTATTTCTAGAAACATTCAAATTGATAATGATTTTTAGAAATGTAAAGTTTCCAAGGAGTCTTACAAGTGTATGCCCTTGATTTCCTGAAGGAAACCACTTTATTTCTTAAATATTTTACGTTCATCTAAAGTGAAACACTATAAATAGAAGCAATCCTTGGAACCACAGCTCTGTGCAACCAAGGCCCTAAGCTACACCAAACAAGCCAGGAATTTTGAGACTTCTCATCTTTAAATTCAACCAAAAGGGTATTTAACAAGACAAAAATGCTGGATTATTATTATTATTTTTGCTTAATTTTTATTCTGCCATGTCCAGGTTAAGGGTGAGGGTGGTGACAATCTGATAGAAAGATTGTGTCTGGAATCTTTATCACATATTTCCAATTTATTTCAGTTTTTGTCTAAAACTTGCATTTCTAATCTACCTTTTCCAGCATTCGATAATCTTCCATTTCCTCCTTCTACCCCCCATTCCTATGTCTCCCTTCCTGTCTATTCCTCACCGATTTAAACAACTGAAATGTTTACTTATGCTTGGAGTTGAAAAAATGGAGAGGTTGACTCAGCATGGTTACAATAACAACCAGCAGCTGCAGCAAACCATAAAGTTATGCAGTGTTTTGAGGTTTACACATCACATTTTACATAAATTATCTCATTTTGTCTTCATAACAACCCTATGAAGACACATTAATCTCAAAGAAGTTGAGCCCTCACCCCAAAACACAGGGCTAATAATTGGTGCAGTTGAATTATTCTCAAAATTTACAGGCTGTTAGTCTTTCCACTATACTAAAAGCTTTCTTTCTCTGATCAGAGCCAGAGAACTTCCAGAGATAATGGATAGAATGAAAGAAAAAAAAAATACATATATATATATGTATTTTTTTTTGACATGTTGTTTAGTAATCCCTACTTTAATTCCATTCTCCATCTGTAAAATATTAGCTAACTGAATTATTTCTGTGTTCTACTATGGGCTCTCACATTAAAACTCTGTTCAAAAAGTTTAACAAGTCACATATTTCTTAACATACAAGTTCGTTTGTAAATGTACAGAACAGATGCCCCCAAGATGTGGATGCATGTAGGCCCCAAAGTACAGACATAAAATCAAGGAAGCACAAGGAAAGAAACCCCAAGGAAAAACCTAAAGACCTTCTAAATTGAGACTGCATAACTATAAAAGAGATCCATAGTACAGGGTTGAACACATGCTCAATACTTTGTCAACTGAACACATGTTCAATTCGGAGCTAATTGGGAAGACATAAAATTCTTTTTCTTTTTTGCTTTTGGCAAGATTTCTTCTTAAACCATGAATTTTTTTTAACTTGTAATAATAGAGAACAACGTTCTCTATTCTCCTTATAAGAAAAATAAAATATAATTTATCCAAATTGATGTATAGAACCTAAAACATATGCTAACTTGCAAATAATATATTTTACTGATCAACTCATTTTTGTCAAGTCTCTATTTCTAGTCCCTCCTGAATGTTTTAGAAAACCATGAAACTATAAAGATTTTTAATACAAATTACATTTTTACAAGGAAAGAAAACATTTCCAAATTTAACACTCAAGACTAATCACATAATCCTAATTTGAACTCAGATCTCTCTGACTCCATAGACTGCTTAGAAATAGTAAAATCTTTTTGCAAAAATATTTTCTAAAATAAAACTATTGTATATGAGAGTAAAAATATATTTGTTTTTGATTGTTCCTCACTGGAAGACAGATATCATCTCTCAAACTAAACATTCAAAATAAGAAACTGAATGCATGAAAACCAATACCTGATGTGAATTGTTGTTATTAAGCTGTATGAAAGAAATGCAAATGTTCTGGGTATGTCAGAGCATGCAAAAGAAGAGGTTATGGGACTGGCAAGTATTTGGTCTCAGGAGAAAAGGTGAAAATTTTCCAGAATAGATATAGTAGCATCTTATATTGGCACAGCTCTTAACAGTTTATAATGTTGGGTAATATAACAATCTCCTAATTCATCAAAAAGTCTCAAGGTGCAGATGAATTGGTCTTGCAATAAGGAAGAGTTTCCAACTCTTCCCATGACCTTCCCAATTTTCCCCAACTGTCCCTAAATAGGGAGGTGCCAAGTGCAAAGGACCCAGGAGCAATGCTTTCAAAATTCTGATTTGTCCCAAAGGTAGGGTACCTGGACAATCAACAATTGGGCTTCATTTTATCATCAGTATTAATGGGAAAGAAACATTTGAAAATTTAAAACCAAGCAAACACACATACATCAAAGTGGTGGTGGGTCTTTTTTGAAGGTCTCTCATGACTTGTATTACAGTTTTATTGTGAGATGGGAGGCAACTTATATTTAATTTCTGTAGGGTAAAATTCACGTTTTAAAAGGTCCACTGTTGATTTTTTTATTCTATGAAGGACAGTGATCTTACAGCAGCAGAGTGCCTCAGCCATCTAGGACTTAGGCTACTACGTTTCTTCCTCCTAGCTCACATTTATAAATTTGTGTTATATGATATTTGTCTTTCTGAAAAGGTGAGTGAAAATTTGTTTTGTGTAAATCAAATAATATTTCAAATGTATCAAGAGACCTTGTGATAAAGGAACCTTGAAATTGTTTTCTAATCTAAAATATGACCCACTAATTTATCTTTTTAAAATTGATTTCCATATGCCTTGCATTATTATAATGCAGCACACTTGTACTGCATGGTTTAAAGGTTCTGCAAGACAGTCTTTGCCTCAGCCTACAGGAAATGGCAGTCTGACTCCAGGTTTTGAGTTGGTCGATATGAGCAGTTTCAGTCATTTCCACTTACTGACTTTATCTGGACTAATGTGGAAAATAGTAGTAAGACAACATGGATGGATAAAGTTGACAAATAATTTTATTTGTTTAAACTTTGTCACTTATTATATCCTTGAAGTTACTAGTAAGAGGTCAAGATGACTCCAAATCCCTTGTGTCAATACTAGATTTACTGAATCAGAATCACTGGGATGGATCCCAAAATGTGCATTAAGACATGACTGAGGTGATACTAATGCATGCTAAGTTTTGAAAAACATTGCTCAAATGAATTTACTTTTCCCAAGTCATTCAATTGCTTTCTATTCTAATATAAAATTGTGAATTATCGTGCTTTCCCATATCAATGTGAATCTAGTTTTCTAAGCCTGTCTGAACATTTTTCTTGACTGAGGAAAGCATACCAAAAGACAACTATACATAAAATGCTCAGGTTGCTTCCTGACAGACTGTTGTTCATAGATTTTATTCCCCATTAACTCTTTCAAGAGGCATATCTGAAAACAGTCTTAAGGCAGCTGGGTTAGTTACTTGTTAGTTGTACCCATGAATATAACAACTGAAAAGCTAGATGTGGGGAGAGAGGCAGGAAGTAATTTATGATGTATCAGGCACTATGCCCTCCTTGTCTCATTTTTAAAGCATTTTAGCAGAGAAGTATAACCACTATTTTAAAGAAAGGAAAATAAGGCTCATAGTAATTAAATAACTTGCCAAGACTCACACAGTGGAGCTGGAGATTCAGATTTAGATTTGTTAGGCTCTAAGGATGTGCTCCTACCCCCCATAGCACATTTTCAAAAGTGAGAAGAGATTATAATCAATATAACGAGGCTTATATATTTTAATGGGGGGGGTGTTGAACACAGCAGAAAAAGAATTTGCCTTTCTATTTCCAAATAGAAAAATTATCTTACACTGTGTAGAGACTTCCTTCAATATCCTAAACCAGCAGCCTAATGGAAAAAAACACCCAATATTTTCTTTAAGTTTTATACATGGTTTCCTAAAAAGAGTAGACATTTGAAAAAAAAATTCTTCAAAACATAAATACCCCTGAATATTGATGTCATATTTTTATTTCCAATCACCTTAGTTCTTTATAAATTTGCAGCCAAAATATGATAAAGAAATAGCAATAATATAACCTTCAACTGGCCAAAAAAAAAAAAGAGGGGAGGTTGCAAATTTTAGCCAAAACTATATGGATAAATGATCAATAAAGTCACCAACTGCAAATGACAAAGTGGAGAAAAACACCAATAATCTACAGTCACAAACTGTAACTGGCAATGATATGACTTGGGCTACAGAACATTTCCTGTGAATTATTTTAAATGACAATACTCCTTATAGGAGTATTGTAACTTACACAGATGATATGGGATCTGGAAGCATACTACATCAAAGGAGGCTGAAAGATAACCTTTATAACAAGGCAGACTCTACGTGTCCTACTCAGAATGTAATATGTAGTTTAAATATAAAATAAATATCATTTCCTTGTTTCATTACTATGTGGAGATGGACAAATAAAATTATTTGTTGAAATTTATTTTTAAACTCACATCTTGAAAAACATCTTCCTCAGTCTCAGCTATTCACAAATGATTCTTAGTCTCTCGACTCCATTAGTGCCTCAGGAGCTTTTTATTAAACCTCTGAGTTATCTCTTCTCTCTCTCCCTGAACTCCACAAGTGCAAGTAATCTCATTGGTTTAACTACATTAGCATTTTACTCCATCACAGGATCTGAACATGTAGCATCCATGAAAAACATACTTCCATAATACATACAGCATTCAAGAGCCAGTAAAGCACTCTCTAAGTCATGCCTCCTACTAAAAATGGTCACATCTATAACTCTGATAAAAATTAGGCTATCAGTTTAAAACAATAAATCCAGCAAAGAAAGAAATTCTAGCACTCTGGATCTAATATCATTGTGTCTTCTCATTCTGGCACCATTACCACCATACAGAAATGTTATCTGAAATATGTAGAATAATTCTGATTGTGGACAACAAAGATGCTCCTGTTATCTGGGTTGAAGATGTGGTGAAAGGCAACAAAGAAGACAAAAATTACACATACCAAGGTAAGTGAAGGGAATGTGATTTATTATTAAATAATCTGCAAGTAATTTTAAAAACTAAGACCCATTATTAATATTTACAATAACATTTATGCCAACAAGTGTCATCATAAAGGCTAACGTGGATATTGGGGATATAAGAGAAATGTGGTATTTGTGGTGGCAATACATATTAGATAATAGATAGATAGATAGATGGAATTAATTCTACCAAAAGAGAGACTATTAAGAATAAAAATTAGTCCAAGAACTATTTCTATTATTTCTCCAGAGAGAAACTGAATAGATAGAGAAAAAGATTTAAACTAAATGCTACATGATCTTTCCAAGGTCAAATTTGAAATAGTCCAAAAATATAAACTCTGAATTGCTGCTTCAACCATATGAGTAATTACATTAATTCACATACACCTAGTCAAAATCTGATGTTGAGAAATGAATTGTAATTTTAAATGTACTCCATCTGTCCTTGCTGTTTTATATCAATGATATTTTTGCTTTCAATTACAGATCCATAAATACAATGCCCTAAACAGTCTGATGAAAATGTGGTGAAAGATTGGTCACCGCTGTTTTTCTGTTCTATCATAAGGCAATTATCAGAGTGGAATGACCACCATAGTGGGGAGCTGGAAATATTATCTTTGAAGTCCTCGCTACAGGTCTTATTTTATATAAATTTATAAAATAAGAAAAATATTGCCTTGAGGCAAAAGCCCGAAAGCCCACACCAGCTCTAGTCTGACTACACTTAACACCAGAGAGGTCTAGGGAAAGACGCTGAACATCTCTGAACTTACATGCTATCTGGAGAAAAGCTTGAGATCCTTGTGATGTCAACATTTTTTTGCCTTTGGATGCGATGGAAACTTAAGTTCAGTTAACGGACATCCTTCAAAACTCCCTGCCAGTTTCCTCTTTAACAAACTTCAAACCTGAGTTTCTTGAGCCAACACTGGCTTTAACACACAGCTATTTAACAATGAACCCTTGTTACACTTCATCATTTTGTGGAAGAATTACATAATTGGGGTTGTAGCCCTTATCAGCTTTTCCCTTGCCTTTGGATCAAGTTACGGGATAAAACATGTGAACTTGATATGGCACATTGGTACTACCACAGGTGGATTGGAAGAAGAGTTTCTAACATACAAACATTTTATGTAATATAAAACTGAAATGTAGTTTGGGGCCACTTCTTTTTAACTTAATAATCTGATATAATTTTCAGATAACTGCATGCTTTCCTGCCACTGATAATATAAATATTATTGTCTGTAATGAAAACATGGTTTTGTTGTCATATACTTTCGCTTTCTGAGGACAGAGTTCAGACAACTGATTGTGTTTTGTAATTACCACAAAGAATGACTATTTATTTTCAGAAAGAACGGCTTAGTGCCAAGCACTTTAAGACAACATAACAACTAACACTTACTGAATGTTTACTTTTCTAAGCATTTTATGTGTATTCATTCATTCAGTCAACATTAATATGAAAAACAATTAATAATAATCCTATGAAGTAGATACTATTGTTTTCCCCTGAGGAAGATAAGAAACTGATGCACAGAGCAATTTTATAACATATAGCTAGTAAATTGTGCAACAAGGATTCAAATCCAGTTGACTGATCTATTGAAAAACTGACCCCTCTAACTGCTCATTTAAGGACCACTCTATGGACCCCAATGTTAAGTTCAAAATTCTACCTATTTAAGGCTATCACTGAGACCTTTTTTTTCAATATAATTGATGTGTTTATTACATACCTAATATATGCCCATTGGAAGGTAAGAAAATTTTAGAGATACATGAGTGTATGATAGTCCCTGTCCCCAATGGACTTACAGTCTTAGCAAAGAGAAAAGACATCCATATTCAACAGAAATAAAATTCAAGAACTAAGTTTAATACCTGCAATTGTAAACAGCAGTTAGGAGAAGATAAAATCAAAGTTAATAAGGTTGTTGGGAATATCTCAAGGCAAAAGTGATAAATGACATAGAACTTAAAACTAGCAGTATTCAGATGGGCCAGACAAAGATGGGAGGGCAGTGAAGGGAGAATATTATATTTTTATTTACTGACATCTATTATTCCAATAGGATTTGTTAGATTCATGCTTCTCTGGAAGAAAAAGACCAGGCTCAATTTTTGTCCTGATTGCCTAAAAGTTCAGAGCCAAATTTTACTCTCACCACAGTAAATCTCTTGGCCTTTCTAGGCAGGCATAAATATTTCCCAAATTTTTCTGAACTCTGATTCTCTTTACATTTCTATTTTATCTTATTTGGGGTGGGGGAAAAGCATATTAATCCTTTGTTTAAAATGTTATGTCAGTTTCAATAAAATGTTCATAAACCATTTTGAAGACAGATCCAGGAAATGGTATTAATTTCAAATAATTATGTGAATTACATCAAACAACTTTTTAAAAGCTAGTAATTGTAACATCCTCCGTCAAACTACTGTTTGGCACAAATGAAAACACATCCTTTAGATTGATTGACTTTCTTTTTTTCAACTTTTTTAGTCTTTATGTCAGTACTGGTGAATATTAACCAGAATTTTTATTTCAAAGAGTAAAAATAAAAATCATTTTTGATTGCTATATTTTACAAACAAACTACAGTAGAATATTATTAAAGACCATGATCAAAATCATTTAGTTGATAGTGAGACAGCCAGGTGTGAGGGGTCCCTGACAAAACTCCAACCAGTCTGCACACTGGGAATGTGCACTTGGGTGGACTCACACACAGGTTCTAGTCCATTTGCAGCAAGGAAGAGCCTGCCCCCTCCTCTTCCTGTGTGGAACCTGGGATTCAAGTGGCTAAGCAGGAAGTGCTCTAGCAGGGACTCTGCCCTTGCGGAGAGTCCCTGTTTCCCCCTTTTCTTTCTTTTCAACCAATAAAACGCTGTCTTACTCACCATTCAAAATTGTCTGTGAACCTGAATTTTCGTGGCCATGGGACAAGAGGCCTATCTTTAGCTGAAATAAGGAAAAGTCCTGCAACAATAGCAAACAGACCAGTACTAGAATGTATATTTACTTAGAATTATTTTTCACTAGAGTGAAGTATTTTTAGTTTATGAATGCACTGACATTTAGGAATATGCAGAAATATTTCTGCCTTAAAAGTACAAATAATTGTCAGTAAAGTTGTCATTTAAAAAATACAGTCAAATATATATATTTCTAATCTGAAACATGATGCATAAGAAGCTACTTTAGTTTTTTGAATTTTTCAAGTGGAGAAATATTCTCTTCATCAAACTCTGCTCATCACTTGGACTATTAATTTACGGTTATCTCTGTGTTTATTTGGGAGGTACAATTTTCATTCATGGGTATTTGTTCAATGTGTCTTGTCTTCTCTATATTTTACATTTAATATACATTTAATTTAATATATTTTGATATTTTTAATTCTAATCAATAAAATAAGCATTTATTCATTTGTATTATGGTATTCCAGTTACTGTGATGTGAGACACAGTGATCGATGCTTATAGTGAATAAATTATTGTGACTCAATGTGATATTTCTAAAAATGAAGTCTGTACATGATAGATATTTCTAAAAATGAAGTCTGTACATGATAGATCTAAAGACTTCTAAATTTTAGTTAGGAGCTGGATGGCTTTAGTTAGGAGCCATCCAGCTCCTAACTAAAATTTAGAAGTCTTTAGATGTCTGTGGGTATTATCATCCAGAAAACTAGGACTCTAATAGTTTCTGAGTCTAGTATTCTCCCCATATAGCTACTCAGTTTTTTCTAGTCTATATGTCAAATAAAATTTTGAAAAAATTACCCCTTCCCACAATCTTTTCAAATTAATCCTCAGATGAAAAGGATTTAATTTAGCTATTCCATGATAAATAAAAAATATGCAATTTTATTGAATAAACTTAGAGTAATTAATAAATAAATGTAATGTACGGTCAGAAGTTTTCTGTTTTGTTTCATTTGTAAAATGTCCATTAAAATGCTACCTATGTGGGTTAAAAAGCCTATAAGACAATTCCAACTTCAGGAATATGTGAAAACATGTAGAAAGGGTATATTGTGTAATTTAAATTTTTATCATCTACAGGTTATGGCATAAGACTGATATGAAAATGAATGAGAATTAGGTTTCATGTAGACTCTTTTGTCTTTTGTTCTATTACTATAAAATGTTTCATTTAAAAGTAGGGAAAAATTAGTAAGATGGTGAATTTGCCTGATATACCAATAAGCACAGTTGTTTTGGAAGTTGCTTGGTACCATTGACTCTTTGCATCTTTAAATACGTATTTCTTTCCTTAACAAACATTTCTCTTTATGAGAATACCATTACTCTCAAAGGATTCCAATGTTTATTTTGTGCTCATGGCACTTTTTAATTTAAATTTTCAAGAATGCACTTCGCATTAAGATGAACCAAAATAGTATTAGTGAATTCAGCAACCAGTTTAAGGCATAGTTCTCTGATCTTCCTACTTAAGAAAATGAAGGCTGGGCATGGTGGCTCATGCCCGTAATGCCAGCACTTTGGGAGTCAGAGGCGGGCAGATCATGAGGTTAAGAGATCCAGACCATCCTGGCCAACATGGTGATAACCTGTCTCTACTAAAAATACAAAAATTAGCCAGGCATGGTGGCGGGTGCCTATAGTCCCAGTTACTGGGGAGGCTGAGGCAGGAGAATGGCGTGAACCCAGGAGGCAGAGATTGCAGTGAGCCGAGATCGCACCACTGCACTCCAGCCTGGGCGACAGAGTGAGACTCCGTCTCAAAAAGAAAGAAAAAGAAAGAAAGAAAATGAATGTATTTTAATTTTAGAATTTCAGAACATATCAGTACTAACTCGAAGAAAGTCATCATGAATAATGCTATTTTAATGAATGCCAAGGGAATTGTGCCTAATATTCTAAAATACTCTTGAGGATTATGAAGAATGTGCAGTATGGCAAAGGCAGCCACGAGAATCCCCAATATATAAAATGTATACTATATACAAATAATTATTTCTCAAAAATATAAATTTTCACTCTAGATAGTTTTCTACAGCGTGGTACATGCTATGTGGTAGTAAATGAGCCTGTAAAACTGAACTTACTAGACCACAACTACTTCTATTAAATATCCAAAACATCCTCAATGTGAATGTTTTGAATTTATCTTTTATATGTGAAGAGCCTATAATTTGTTAGTGACTATAAATTAAATTATAACAACCTTTAGATTTTTTAAGTTTCACAATTGTTCTGTATTCCAATTAAGAGGCTCAAAATCTAGTCTGGGAAACTCCACTTGGTTTACCAAAAAAAATCAATATGCTTTTTATTTCATGGGGCTCTGGGACTGTTAAGATTAGCGTGAAATACTGACATTTACACTCCTGAGTGGACTACAAGGGGAGCAGGATGGAATGATGATGGCAAGTAATTGGACAATTGGACAGTCTCCAGAAAGGCTTGAAAAATACTATTAAATCTCCATCTGCTGATTGAAAATTCCAGGTTCATAAGGTATAACAATAGCTGAAACACAAACCTTATTGATCTCTACCTTTCTTTTCAGGTTTGTACACCACCTACTTTGCAAGAACCTGTGACGATTTTTTCGTTAAAACATCTGCATAATTAAACATTTTAGGCTAATGATGACAAGACAACAGGCCATATTTTATTACTTTTGTTGAACTGCCCAGTGTATATCACATTTGCTATAATTACTCAAAAACTCCTGCCTTGAAAATATGTGTTATAATTTTTAAAAAAAGAAAATAAGGAAAAGCGAAGAAATAGACGAAAAATTAAATTAGGGTCTTACACTTATAATGAGATAGTTCTAAGGAGGGAAGACTTAACCTAAGTAAGTTTTCATTCCTTTGAATTAGTGGAATAAATACATCTTAAATTTCTCCATTCCATTAGGACAGATCACAGGCGAACTTGCTGAGGGAGTAAGTGAAGAACAGTTATAGTTTCAGGGTCCTAAATCAACCACAGGGAGAATAATATATTACTCTGCTTATTTTACCCTTCCTCTCGTCTTCACGTTTATGTCTTCTTCAGTATTTCCTTCTCAGTTTGAGTTTTATATAGCATATGACATACACATATGTGCCAACACAATGTGAGTGATAAGACTGGAAGAGGAAAAGCTTACATTAATTTATCTTGAAAAATGAAATGTCCAATTATACAATATTATAGAGTGCTAATAGCTCACCAAATAACATAAATAAGATTACATTTCACTCAGTGCCAGACCTAACAATCAAACCTAGATTCCAAAGTAAGTCTTTCTTTTTTTCAATAGATTGAATATACTAGAGGTTAAGAAAATTCACATAAGGCCTAAACTCCTCTTTTAAAAAATCCTTTGACATTTCTCATAAAAACAGCTCTTTGCCTGTGGCTCAATTTAGGACTTTCACAAATCCCTTGAATAATGAAGGTCTTGGTTTTAAATGACTGTTTATGTGTGGCATTCTATGAAAGGTCCAGAAGCTTGTTAGGGACAATTGCTAAAAAATTAAAATATCTCAAGATTATTTTCATCAAACCAATATGTGTTAGAAGGTTATCTATTGGAGTATATTCCATATACTTAACATAATATTATTATAATAGATGGCAAGATAAAAAGAAATCCTCTACAGGATATTCCCATTTCTCTCCAGAGTCATGGTATCACAGACAACACACCAGTCTCCCCAGGATACCACTATAATTTAATACATGCAAAGTATCCATCTAATTTACCTGTCACTGATTAGGAAATTCCAATAGTAAGTTTCTCACCACAGCAAATCCTGAAGAACTAGCATTTAAGCTATTTCATTATGAAGTGAAAAAAATCATTTAGAAATAAAAGTACCAGTTAGTAACAAATTATGTACAAGTCACTCTAGTACAGTGTATTTCAATCACTTCAGTATTTTTAGCCTCCCAAAAAAAGTGTCAGAAATGAGGCATGAAAAGCTATTAAATGAATCATTCACATGTTGAATAGATGTTGCCATCAGTTTGTTCTCTCAATGGAAATAATGAACAACTGATTTATTTATAACTGGTCATGATGATAATACACCTTCATGTTCCACCCTTTTCAATATATTATGGTTATGTTATAACTGTCTTATTTTATACCTGATCTAAAATCATATGCTTCCATAAAAATGTCTTCTTTTCCAGGCTTTCCCTTAACTTTAATGTTCCTTTGGCTTGGGGTGTAATTAAAATGTTTTTACTGACTTGGTTCCCTTGTCTTTTTTTTCCTTTCAATTTTCTGTCTTTTTGCCTGGTGGAATTTATCCATATCTTAAGTATATGTAACTAGAGCCTGAAATATGAATTTTAAGCAGCTGCAGAATACATTTATATAATCACTCTAAAGTGAATCTTGTCAGCACTTATTTAGTCAAGTTTACCTTGTTTTCCTTCTGAGATAGAGGTAAGCAGAATGGATAAAGTAAGATAATAGAAGCTGATTTGTATTTCAGAGAAAAAAAATCTTGGTCTTAAGAATCAAGGCCAGAAGACTTCATTTGTCTTTCTTTCTTTTTTTTATTCTAAATTTCAGAGCAGAGAGGAATATTTCCCTTGAACATTCCAATTCTAACACTGTAATTAATTTTACAGGGTTACATTCAACAATTCGTATGTTTTGCTGCATAACACTCTGTATATGCACTGGATTCTGCCCTCAATCTGCACTACAGGTTTATATAGGAAAAAGCCTTCAGGGATTTTCTTCTATATTTAATCAAAATTATTTTTGAGAAATACATCCATCACATTATGGAATATAATTTAAAAAAAAAAAACACGTGAGTAATGTACTTCAGAGCTAGGTCTGGAAAAAAGATTCCCTTGGGAAACGGTTATGCTTCATCCCCAGTGAATACTAGAGGTCTGTAACACATCCTATCCTCTACACCGTTGCTCAGAAACCCAAAACTGGGTTACATTCACTAGCATGGTGACCATGTTAAAATTCCCATGGAGTGTCCCAGCTTTCTCCTTTGTAAATACTTTTGATATACTTTTTCTAATCCTGTTTTGTTAATCCTACATCATATGTCTTTTATAATATGATCTCTGAAATTATTTAGAGAGAAGTAAAAGGTAGAAATGAGGAAATAAACCAGAGATACTATTCTTTAAAAGAATTATTTTTATTCTTACTGAAATGGTGGCATTATCTTAACTTTAGGATGCTAATTTTTTTCTTCCTAGCATCATGCCCACGTACCATTATCTCATCCTTGACTCATCTTTAAAATTTTAGTTCCTTTATTTGCAATTTACATATAAGATATGTGGAAAAACCCACAGATACACACTCACACAGCACGCTACTCTTCTCATGCTGCTGTTCAGACATAAAGATCACTAAGCAAAACAGGAGATACATTTCAAGACTTTCTCCACTAGTAGAAACATATTCTCAGGTGATCGATTAGAGTCCAACAAGGTTTATTTTCAAAAGAGTCAGCAAGGGTTAAAAATGAAGTTCTCAACAATTTTTGTTTTTAAGAGAAAGGGCCTTATTCTGCCACCCAGGCTGGAGTACAGTGGTACGATCATAGCTTACTGGGCTGGGATTGGAGGGGCAGACAGGCAGTTCAGAAAAAGGGATTTAGGTGACCAAAGAAGGTGAAAGAATAAATGTATAGACATAACTATCATGGTTTATTATCTACAAGGTAGAATTTGGCTAACTTTGCTAATAAAACAAGGTACAAATCATTTAATGACAACCTATAGACTTTTAGCTTACATCTAGAAAATACTTAAAAAGAATTTTTCCAGCCTGAGCAACATAGTGAGAGCCCTCATGTCTACAAAAAGGTTTTTTAACAATTAGCTGGGCAGGTGGTGCACACCTGTAGTCCAAGCTACTCAGGAGGCTGAGGTGAGAGGATCACCGGAGCCCAGGAGTTTGAGGCTCCAGTGAGCTATGATCATACCACTACAGCTCAGTCTGGGTGACAGGAAGAGAACACACACACACAAAAATGTCAAGAAAGATATTAGAAGCAAGAAAAGAAAAAAAAATAATGTATATCACAATATTAAATTCTGTTCCCAATTATTATATAATTCCTATGTCACAACTTTCTTTGAAAATTAAAGACTGAATTTGTACCAATGTACTACTTATATATCTATAATCAGTATATTTAATAAGTTAAAAGTTTGGAATATAAGGCCTCTACATTTACATTTTTAAAATATTCTTAGACAAGGTTCTGGATTATATTTCAATTCTGTTCAAAGAATAAAATGGAGATGTAAAAACAGAGATGTCTCCTTAATAGAGAGAAATTAATTTATAAATCTAAGCAATATAAAAATATGAGTAAAAATCTAATTTAATTGATTTATTAATATTAAAGCTAGTCCATACAAAATGTATTTATTCTGGAGTCTCTGTAGATTTTTTCATTGTTTTTCCTGCTGCCATCAACTTTTGTTATACTACAAATATGGATGTAATTGTACCTACATAACTATCAGCACACACCTAAAATTAAATAAGAAATTTTAATCAGTAGTTCTTAATTTTTATCTAATCCTAAGTACTTAAAGATATAACACACTATTAATAAATCACCGTGGTGACGGTTCTCAAAGGTGTGTCTGTGTGTGTGTGTGCGCGCGTGTGTGTGTGTGTGTGTAGCATGTGGGGAAGGTGTCCTGGAAAGGATACAACCTTCTGTGATTTTCCTCTGCTAAGAAGCAGCCCTAAAGGGTATAATTCAATTACCTCTTTTCTTAAAAATCTCAGATCTTGGCTTGGGTCTGAAGCATGAGTCATGTACAGTCTAATGCAGCTTTGGGTCAACCCTGATTAAGGAGACCCCAGGAAGAGTGTGGGAAAATTTAAATTTGAATACCCCAGAAATGGGATTATGTATCTAAGAATCCTATCCAGCCTGTCTTATCGTATGCCATTTGTGTCAGCTCAGAACCTCCACAGTTCTTTCACAAGCTCAGACCATATCTCTTGGAGGCACTTTGGTCCCTACACACCACAGATTCCATCTCTGGGCCAATATTTGACTAACTTCAAGATTATGTCAACACTAACTGTCTATGCCTCATGCAAAAGCCTCATGGAAGCAATTAATCTAACAACAGTGCAAACAAGACGACTATAATCACCCAGGTGATCATGAAAAGGACCATGAGGGAAATAAAAATGAGATAGATTCTGGAAGCATGCTGTAGACGTTATGTTTTTCAGTAACAGATTTACACCAACACTTTTAAAGAATTTTATGATGGGAAATGGTTAAGAGGGTGGGAAGAGGAGGGTAAAAGTTGGGTCTTCAGAACCTAGAAGCAGAAAGGGGCTCTCTTTTAGGTCAGAGTTGCTCTTTAGTTGTTTTGTAACAACGTTTCGTCTGACACTTCCTAGGCCAAATGTTTAAATGACACCTCTAAAGAAGTTTAACAATTTGATCCTCTCTGCTTGGTCATTTACATTATTTCTTTAACTTACATTTCAGCTCACTATTCCTATGTTTCATAGGTATTTGACAAAAAAATTTAAAGAGTTTTTTCTTTTTTTTTTTCTTTTTCTTTAGCATGTTAAAGAATAATGAGCCAGATCCAACTAGATGAGTCAACTATTCCCCAGGCATAATTCCTGGGGTCATATCAACTGCATTTGTGACAGTGGTATAATAATTTACTATAAATGTCTTAAATTACAGCATTTGAACATGTGCCGGGAAATAATACTTTTCCCCAAAGCAGATGAATCATGAACCTGAAATACATAATGCACCTCAAAGGCATTTACAATTCTAAGGACTGACTTATTCAGATGATAGAATGTTGACCATTTGATTTGAGTGGTGACCTTCCAAAAGCAATGAATAGCATTTCAATGATTTTGAAATGTTACTATCAAAAATCACTCATAGGTGGGAACTGAACATTGAGATCACTTGGACTCGGGAAGGGGAACATCACACACCGGGGCCTATTATGGGGAGGGGGGTGGGGGGAGGGATTGCATTGGAGTTATACCTGATGTAAATGATGAGTTGATGGCTGCTGACGAGTTGATGGGTGCAGCACACCAACATGGCACAAGTATAAATATGTAACAAACCTGCACGTTATGCACATGTACCCTAGAACTTTAAAGTATATAAAAAAAAAGATAAAAAATAAAAATAAAAATAAAAAAATAAAGTAAAATAAATATATAAAATAGGTAAATACAGAAGCTTCTCTAATAATGCCTCCCTTGGGAGGTAGGGAGCCTGGGAACCAACTTCAATAAGAATCTTGGCTTCTCTGCCCTTAGTTTTTATAGAAGGGCACTTCTCATATGTAGAATTTTGCCTATACTCTCCAAAATAGCTCAGGTATCTATGAGGGAATTTGGTTGAATTTGAGAGTTTGAGAGCAAGTGATATTAGATAAAGTTTATATAAAGGTAACAGTCTACATCATAGAACAATTCAGTTTATTTAGAACAGCCAGTTCAAATAAATCTAAGGATCGTAGCACCTAACCATCTGGAAGTCAGTTTTGAAAAAAGATATAATATATAATATATAAAAATATGCTTTATGATTTTGTTTATGTGATGTATATAGATCTATGAGATAAGTAAAATAAGAACTAAAAATTCTATAGCCATTACTTAATATGTGTATACACACACGTATATGCATATATATGTATATATTGTTTAGTCTACTAAACAGTGTGCTTCTAGATTTATTCATGCATTCAATAATATTTATTGAGAACTTACTATGTTCAAGACACTATTAGAGATTTAAAAAATAAATTAGATATAGCTGATGGTCTAAAAGAGGCTTAAATGTGATTCATCTCAAAATTATCAGAATAAATAAGACCAAAAATTTTTATTACTGGTAGTAAGAAACAAAGATGATGAAAATCTGAGCCAGGCTGCTGTGAGTTGAACAATAGAGAAAAAGGGACCTGATTAGTTTGACCTTCATCAATGTCAGCTCACTTCTTTGGGATTCTGCTTCTTTGTCTGAAAAATAAGGGAAATTTAACCACGTGATCTTCAGAGTCCCTTCTGGCTCCAATATTTAAAAAAAAAAAAAAAAAAAAAAAACTGTACTCCATAAGTATGATTTAAACCAGAAGGTTCAAACCTCATTCTTCACTTGCGATAGCTTCACTGATGAATAGCAATGTCAGCCAACATTCCATCTCCTTTTCCCTTTCCTGCTCCAGTTTGATGGAGGTACCAGCTAGCAATAAAATAGCATTGAGGAGCTGGGACTCACAAAAAGAATTGTATCCAAAACCACAATACTGTGACTATGGAATTATTGTTTCTTCATCCTAACATATTAAAAATAGCTGATGAAGAAAAACAATGAAAAGAAGACTGTAAACAAGTCGAATTTCAGAAAATAGCTGGGAGAAAAGTGTACAAATATTTTGTTTGAACTTTTTTAAAAAGTGAACAGCTAACTATTTCATTCAGAGTTTTTTAAATGTGCAAATTCAATTATAAAGCCATGGTGATCATGAGATAAAAGGTAAAGTTTTATTATTAATTTGAAATGTCTTGGTTTGAACAAAGTTTGGTAGTAAAAGCAAGGTTAAATGAAACATCATGAAGCTGTGCAATTAGGTTAATAATGAGGTGCCTCAGGGATCAGTGCTAGCACAGGTGTTCAATATATTTATTAATGACTTAGAAGAGTTCTGAATAATATGGAAGCACATTTGGATGACTTCATAGATATTTATAGCAATCAAACGGGTAAATGACTGCTTTTCATGACCGATTCAAGAGTAATTATTTAACACATTACAGCAAATAATCAACAAGAGCAAATTAATGTGAAGTGGGTGGAATTACCCAAGTTTTCTTAGTATGCTAATAGCTAACTGAAATAGTTATTGCCTTTCAGGCAACAGTGCGCACATCTAAGACATCTGTCCAGTAAACAGCACTTTAGGAAAAAAAAGCATACTCAGTAAAGGTTGGAATAAAGAATAATGTAAAAGAATTATCTAAATCAATAACTATGCTGAAAATTTCTACACACCAGAGACTTGCTCTACTGAATGGCACTGGTGGGGAAAAGTGTGGCTTCCCAAACCACATGCTAGGATTGTCTGGTGTCTTAGCCGGTGATTTTCTAAATAGTTTTCCATTATCATCCATTCCTCTCCAATATCCATTCACTGGCATTCCCAGATGCCTCTCAGGCAGAAATAAAACTTACAAGGACATGCCCTTCTCACTCCTGCTTTGCTCTGTTCTAAAGGATTTCATTGATATTAACTTTTATGTGGAAGATCTCAAAGCTTGAGAAAAATTAAAAGTCATCCCTTTTCACAAGAAAGATGGCATAACACTATTTAATAACAGCATGAACCGTATTATAGCCTCCCCTTATCCCAAAGTTAATTATTGTGCATAGAAAGAACACTTAAATGTAGCATCATTTCAGTTATAATTCATTCATTCCAAAATATTTTCTGAGTGTATATTTTATCTAAAGCATAGTAGTAATATAATAAAAATGATATTAATAAAAATATTTGGAGCCTGCCCTATAAAAGAGCTTAGAAAGCCATGTCTCCCCTCTCATGAACTAAGAATTTCTCAGTCCTAGTCAATATAAACTACACATAAATGTCATCAATTATACATAATTTGAAATATATGAAAATTAATAAGAATCAGAACTGTTTATGTAGAAATATGTAATAAAAATGTTAACTAAAGCATCGTTTTCTGCTGCCATTTATCTTTTTGTACCAGAGAAAATATTAAGACCCATGATGTAAACTTTCTCAAAGGAAACAGAACTTAGATACTTCTCCAGATTTTAGAGAAAAATACGATTTCTTGACTGTTTGGGACTAAGAAAGTAGGCCAATATAACTAGAGTAAAGCGAAATACTCATGAAAACATCAATTTGTTTTCATATTTGCTCTACAAAATAACCAACCAGCAAATCCACTGACACTATGAAGATATGTGTGAAGTAACGAAAGTGAGAATTTTTTTTTTTTTTTTTTTTGGACGATTTGGTAAAGCATCTCTACTCTCTATTTATGTCCACCTGCAAATTTCAGATGTAAACATCTAGAGTAATATACCCATGATCACATAAGAATTCACAGATTTTCAGAATCTCAGTGTTAAAAGGAAACTTAGACTTTAACCATTGTTTGAGCTATACATTTTCTCTACATCATTGGACATACTACTACTGGAGATGAAAAAACATACACACACAAAAACTCATTAATTAAAGCCAAAGACTTGCAGTGAAAAGCAAACTTTGGGCAATTAAGTAAACAATGAACCTCTTTAGAACCTCAGACATGCTTACTAATGAGATTTACTAGAAAGTCTGGAATTATCTATTTAAAAAATATAATTACAATTTGGAGAATAATTCACTTATCAGAGGTGTGACAATTCTGTTAATTTTTCTTTGTAAATCTTTTAATATCTATGGGTTATTGTGCAGTGTGATTTAAATATAATTTTAGCAAGGGAAAACAAGTAGTGAATGAGAATTCATTAACAGGTGGTCAAATGCAAATAGTCTATCAATCATGCTGGTATTTTTAAACATCAGCAAATTTAATTCTATCTCAGGGGGAGTAAACTCATACTCTGAGGTATGTGACACATCATATTTATTTTTAAAGGACATTTCAGAGTATTCCTTGATTATGAAATACTGCAAGTATTTCCTGCCTTAGGTTTCCTAGGTAGACAAAAAGGCAGGCAGAATCCACCACTGCAAATCAGGGCATTCTAAAATAACCAAATAGTGTTTATAAAAAGAGAACATTTCCATATCTTAGCTCTAGATAAAGAGATTTGTCATGGTAAAACCAAAAAATCTGAATCAGACCTAAAACTATGAAATAGCACACAAGAGGAATGCAGAGTTTTGTGCTGTATTACAAAGAGAAGTCAGATCTGCTTTTTTGCTCAAAATTGAGTCTATAATGATTAAATAAATTTAATCAGCTTTTACTGAATTCCAGTTTTTAAATGTCAGGCAATTACTATGAAATGACTTTTTCTACTTGCATAATCCATTGTGTATTATATTTCTACCCTGAATCAAGTGAATGACTTGTTAGTTTGATCAAAAATTGTTGTCACTCTATACTACAAGGGAAAGCAACCATCTTATCCAAACTACATGGCATTAGACTCTATAAGCCTCCTTCAGTGAAGCAAGATACATATATTGATTTTATTATACACATAGACTCTTCAAGGTCAAATAGCAAGTTAAAGGGAGAAAAAGTATCCTGAATGATTGTTAATGCTCTTCTATATCATGGTTTCAAAATCTTAAAATACTTTGCATTTCACAAGAAGTTATGTGGCATTTGAAAACTCCCTGAAATGAAAAGAAATTTCTGATCCCCAAATGGTGTAGTCAAGAAAATTGAGCACTATCCAGAAAATAAAAGACTCAATATTTCAGTGCACCCTCCTGCATGACAAGGAGAGTTACAAAAGAGAAAAGCCAACAAAAACATCTCACCTACTCTATGTATCTTGTTTATTGCTCATTTTCTTGATGAATATTATAGGAACATACAGACTGATGAGATTCCTTTATGGCACAAAGAAAAGTCATCCTGTTTTGTAATGCATAAGTCTTTCCTAAACACAGAGACTGCATTTTAGTTGTTATTCTACTACATGGAGAAAGAACTGATGTTGGTGAAGGTTGCAATATTGTACCATTAAGGTATGAATAAAGCATGCCTATTGCTGGTAGTTATCCCTCCCCAGGTTTCAGACAGGAACTGGGATTTTAAATATTTCAGAAATAATTTCTTCTATGTCTATATTGTCATTGTATCTCTTTCAATTTTACTATACCGATGATATTCACTGAGCAAGATTCCAAAACCCTTACAAAAGCATTCCCTTGAATAACACCTTAAGTCTTCCTCTGTTCTAAATTTTTAAACTAATAATAGTTTATCTGAACTCTCCTAACTGGTCAGTTCTGTCATAAAGTTACATAGAAACCATCTTCCATATTGCACATTATTTCTGACCAACCGATGGATGAAATTTTGGCTATTCTTGTTAACAGTGTCTCAGTGTAAGCATTGTTGTAGTTATCAGCTTTATAAAAAGTGTATGGAAATGACAGAAGCTTTGGGCATGTACTCACTGGTAGACACCAGAATAAATCATGAACAAAAACAATTTGATAGAGCATCAAGGCAGTCAAACTGTAAACGGTAATGGCAGATTACCCAGTGCGTGGGTGAGGCAATGGCATCCAAAGAGATGGTTAGCCTCTATATACCTCCTCCATAGACCATGAAATCTGAAACTCCTAGCCATTAGATTAATTCCTCTAAGATAATGGCTGTAAGATAACTATTTTAGTTGAAAGTGTCATGTTTGGAACACATTATTGAGTAGTATAGGATAACTTTCAGTGCCCTGCGGTGCTGGCCACAGTATACGTAAGTTCCAAAAATGCATTCACAACCTCAAGTGTTCAGAGGGTCAAGCAAGTACTGGGCATGATAAAATAAACAGGGAAGTGCTAATGTCAATTGACCAGAAGCCTCAATGTCTACAAAACAATAGAGAGCAGTGCAAACTGAGGTAAGCCCTTCTCCCATCTAAAAGGGACAACTACCACTGATCTCCTGAAAACTGTTGCTAAACAGGGATATAGGTCCATATCTTCCAGGTTTTCTAGTGAGGTAAAAAATCTGAATTTTTATATGAAATCTCTAATTTACAAATGTTAGAAACTAATTCAATTGGGTGGCATGCTGTTAGCCAACATTATTCTGAGAGAAAAAAAAAAAGCTGAGGGCCAGATTTGGCCAACTTGTCGGCAATTTCCTAGAATGCCAGTCTAGAATGTGAAGAAGGGAGATTCAGTTGGGATGAGGATGAGTTCTAGACTGTCAATTAAGAGACCACATAAGGGCTATAGATAGCGTCTTTCCTAAGGGAAAGGATATGCAAGCAGACTCTACATATGAAAACCTAAATGCAGTAAGCCACTTGTTATGAATAGTATATATACCCTTTTAAGAAAATGTACATTATTCTTTTTTTTAAAAAAAGTCTTTTTAATTATTTTATTTTTTAACTTTGTCTTTACCCTTTATCCAAAAACTATTGACAATAACATAACAAAGTCTTCAATAGGATAAAAGTAAAAATAAATCATGAAAGACCTAGAAGAAATGATGATATTAGTAATAGTAACCTGAAGTACACCAAATGCATGCTGAATACAGTCAAAAGAACAAAAATCTCATTAGCCATTAATTTATAAAATGGACTATTATCTGCATGGGGCTGGGGAAGATGTGTCCATTTGCAAACTTTATTTTCTTTTTTAAAACATACAGTTCGGTCTTTGGTGTGGATGAATCTATCTTGTTCATAACTAATACAGTAACAAATGCTGCATATCAAAATAAAGGAGCATTATTACTTATTTTGACTCTCTAGATTATCTGTTTCCAGATTTAAAAAGTGTTAAGGGACGTCTTTGAGAATCAAAATAGAGGGCAGAACAGATCCCTTCCTACTTAGGACTTTAACACTCCCTTGCCTGAAAGGGAAAGATTTTTCAATAATAAGAAAAGACAATGTGAGTTACAGGAGCATCGGTCTGATGAGGCCATATACAGGATATATTACCATCAATATTCCCACCTAATGTGTCGGAATTGTACAGCTCTTTTTTTAAAAAGCCACATTAATAAAAATAAGCACTTCTACCGAGACAAATTGATTGTTGTTTGTTGTTACTCTAAAGGAAAGGAAAAAAAAAAGGGATGATGCAGTATCAGCAGTGGTAGGTATTAGTGTATTCCAGTCTAATTTCAACCCTGAATCCATACCATTAAATACAATTTGGAAAGGCTCAGCTGTTAGAGTATCAGAGTATGTGCAGCCCATATGTAATGAAGAAGCACTCCTGTAAATCAGTGAATGAGCACCATGCATTCTGATGAACCAAGTATAGAGGCTGAAATTATAAGTAGGCAAAAAGCTTTCTCTCTTTACCCAGCATTCCTGAATAAAACTGATAAGCTACAGCCCTAGAGACCAGGTCTCTGCATTTAATTTGTTTAACAAATATTTATTGAGTATCTGCTTGATGTATGCTAGTCCTGGAAAAAAATTATTCCAATGAATGGCCTGTTAATTCATGCCAACTAAATAGTATTTATTCTGTGTGCATAGCTACAAAAATAGCAGAGTCAATTCACCACTACAGCACAATACAATTACAATAACAGCTCTAGTTTATTAACACCATTATTTAATTTTATTTTTTCTTATAACAATAAACTTTTTACTCTAAATCATTAACAGCCACAACAAAATACTGCCAGACATCTGAACACATTTTCTTTAACCCATCTACACTACTAAACCTAAAATTGTACACAATAAAATTCCACCTTGAAGTAACAACCTTGGAGCATTGCAAAATGTTCAATTATAAAAAATAAAGTAAATTTTCATAGAATGGTGTACTTACTGAGAAAGGAAAGCATCACATATACATCAAAAAGATCTTCAATGTCAAAGAAGGAAATAAAAAATTTTGGTCCTTGTAATCTTGAATTAATCAGATAATGTAATGCATTAGAATGCTTTCTTCTTTCTACCCAGTATTTCAACCAAATAGTTTATACTGTTTCCAAAACTACAAATATGCTATCTTAAGGGTACTAAACACAGCCCTGAGGACAGGAGAGAAAAACTAGAATCTAGCATCAAATATTCTGCCAATTACACATACACACAATCCACACACGTGTGGACACAAAGTGTAAACTTCAGACCAGCATCATTTGAAAATTAGTTAGAAATCCAAATTCTGACGCCCCAGCCCAGGAACTCTAAGGGTAGGGTCCAGAAATCTGTGTTTCTACATAAAGGTGATTCTGATGCATGTAAAAATTGAAAATCATTGCTCCAAAAATAAGAAATGATACTATAAAATGTTCAGACCTCTCAATTCCAAAATTGACACAGTGTTTCAAATTTTAAAAATATGAAATGCTACTCAAGCTCATGGCTGTTACTTATACTTAATTATGAGTAATGGAAGCCAGTCTTCTCGCTTTCTCTGGTTCTCTCTCTCTTCCTGTGTGTAGGGGTGTGTTAACGGTGTCTGTGTGTGTGTGTGCGCATGTGTGTGTGGTCTATATATGAATGTGGAAGGTTTTATGTAAACACTCTTTACTCCCAATCATAAACAAATCTATATGGGAAAAATATTACAAAAAAATCAATTTCTAGATTACGTGTGTCACATGGAGAATAACCAATTTCTAGTCACTTGTCATGGGTGCATAACCTATTATCAGAACTGATATACGGTGAATTGACTAGCTATGTCAAAAGGAAGATCTGCAGTCAACAGAGAAATAATCCATTTAGTGTTCCAAATTTTACAGTAAAGGCTGCCAAAATAACAGAATTTATTACATATCTTATAGGTTTATTAAGCTATAAAAAATTCATCATTCCTAAATCAAGATAATTCATTTATAGCCTATTCAAAACTTACTTAAATTAATCAGGAAACATTCAATGCAAAACTTTTTTCTTCACATAATTTCACAAAGTCAGATGAACTGATTTGCCAACATGTTTTCACAGTATTGTTATTCTGACATATAGTAACATACTAACCAAAGATTATCACCAATAATGTTGGCATTCGTTGCTAAAGGGGTAGTAATAATTTTATATCTACAAGGACTGAATTAGGCCTCTCAGACAGGAGGCTTGGGCAAAATCATTTTTCAAGTTAAGCCAGGTGAGTCTGTAATCAATGACCAGAGCTCTGCTGGAACTGCAGTGCCTCGTAGGAATCAAGTTGAGTTATGAGCTACAGAAGAAAATATTGATTGTTGCTTTCACCTGCTTGTTTCACAAACTAGATTGTAAGTATTTAATATGTTTTTTCACTAGTCACTATAGAATATGTAAGGAAACCAAAATAACCAAAGTTGAAAGTCCTATGACATTAGCAAAGCTCAGGAACTTGGCATTTTCCAGTTATGATGAATAAAATTAAAACACTGATATCAGTGACCTGAGTGTGACTGTCATTTGTCTAAAATATACCTACTATAATTTAGTAAGAATAGTCCCAGAAAAATACTTTATTCCCCCAACATCTCATTTTTTAAAAAATTCATTTTATAAAAAAAAAAATCATTAGCAATTGATATTCTTTCCAAATATTTTAGTGCCCCTAAAGCCTAAAAGTGTATCCTAGAATAAATTTATACCATTCCTCAAACTTACATCTATGAATATTAAATATTTATTGCTTGACTATAAAATTTTTCTCAAGATGGCTGAATACGAACAGCTCCAGCCTCCAGCTCCCAGTGTGAGTGACACAGAAGACAGGTGATTTCTGCATTTTCAACTGAGGTACCAGGTTCATCTCACTGGGGCATGTCGGACGGTTGGTGCTGGTCCGCAGGTGCAGCCCTACCAGCCAGACCTGAAGCAGGGCAAGGCATCGCCTCACCTGGGGAGCACAAGGGGGAGTGGAATTCCTTTTCCTAGCCAAAGGAAAGTGAGACATGACACACAACACCTGGAAAATCGGGTAATTCCCACCCCAATACTGCACTTTACCAAGGGTCTTAGCAGATGGCACACCAGGAGATTATATCCCACACCTGGCCTGGAGGGTCCCACGCCCACGGAGCCTCCCTCACTGCTAGCACAGCAGCCTGAGATCTAACTGCAAGGCGACAGTGAGACTGGGGGAGGGGCGCCCACCATTGCCAAGGCTTAAGTAGGTAAACAAAGCTGCTGGGAAGCTGGAATTGGGAGGAGCCCACCACAGCTCAAGGAGGCCTGCCTGCCTTTATAGACTACACCTCTTGGGACAGGGCATAGCTAAACAAAAAGCAGCAGAAACCTCAGCAGAGGTAAATGCCCCCGTCTGACCGCTTTGAAGAGAGCAGTGGATCTCCCAGAGTGGAGGCTGAGATCTGAGAATGGACAGACTGCCTGCTCAAGTGGGTCCCTGACCCCTGAGTAGCCTAACTGGGAGATATCCCCCTCTAGGTGCAGACTGACACCTCACACCTCACACGGCCGGGGACACCCCTAAGACGAAGCTTCCAGAGCAAGAATCAGACAGCAACACTCGCTGTTCAGCAATATTCTATCTTCTGCAGCCTCTGCTGCTGATACCCAGGCAAACAGGGGCTGTAGTGGACCTCAAGCAAACTCTAACAGACCTGCAGCTGAGGGTCCTGACTGTTAGAAGGAAAACTAACAAACAGAAAGGACACCCAACGAAAATCCCATCAGTATATCACCATCATCAAAGACCAAAGGCAGATAAAACCACAAAGATGGGGAAAAAGCAGTGCAGAAAAGCTGGAAATTCAAAAAAATCAGAGCACATCTCCTCCTTCAAAGGAACGCAGCTCATCGCCAGCAATGGAACAAAACTGGATGGAGAATGACTTTGACGAGTTGAGAGAAGAAGGCTTCAGTCGATCAAACTTCTCAGAGCTAAAGGAGGAACTATGTAACCAGCACAAAGAAACTAAAAACCTTGAAAAAAGATTTGACGAATGGCTAACTACAATAACCCATGCAGAGAAGTAATTAAAAGAACTGATAGAGATGAAAACCATAACACGAGAACTACATGACAAATGCACAAGGTTCAGTTACTGACTCGATCAACTGGAAGAAAGAGTATCAGAGATTGAAGATCAAATGAATGAAATGAAGCAAGAAGAGATGTGTAGAGAAAAAAGAGTAAAAAGAAATGAATAAAAACTCCAAGAAATATGGGATTATGTGATAAGACCAAATCTACATCTGATTGGTGTGCCTGAAAGTGACAGGGAAAATGAGACCAAGTTACAAAACACTCTGCAGGATATCATCCAGGAGAACTTCCTCAACCTAGTAAGGCAGGCCAACATCCAATTCAGGAAATACAGAGAATGCCACAAAGATACTCATCGAGAAGAGCAACTCCAAGAAACATAATTGTCAGATTCACTGAAGTTGAAATGAAGGAAAAATGTTAAGGGCAGCCAGAGAGAAAGGTCGGGTTACCCACAAAGGTAAGCCCATCAGACTAACAGCAGATCTCTCGGCAGAAACTCTACAAGCCAGAAGAGAGTGGAGGCCAATATACAACATTCTTAAAGAAAATAATTTTCAACCCAGAATATCATATCCAGCCAAAATAAGTTTCATAAGTGAAGAAGAAATAAAATCCTTTACAGATAAGCAAATGCTGAGAGATTTTGCCACCACCAGGCCTGCCCTACAAGAGATCCTGAAGGAAGCACTAAACATGGAAAGGAACAACTGGTACCAGCCATTACAAAAACATGCCAAAATGTAAACTCCATCGATGCTAGGAAGAAACTGCATCAACTAACGAGCAAAATAACCAGCTAACATCATAATGACAGGATCAAGTTCACACACAACAATATTAAATTTAAATGTAAATGGACTTAACGATCGAATTAAAAGACACAGACTGGCAAACTGGATAAAGAGTCAAGACCCATCAGTTTGCTGTATTCAGGAGACCCATCTCACATGCAGAGACACACATAGGCTCAAAATAAAGGGATGGAGGAAGATCTACCAAGCAAATGGAAAACAAAAAAAAAGCAGGGGTTGCAATACTAGTCTCTGATAAAACAGACTTTAAACCATCAAAGACCAAAAGAGACAAAGAAGGCCATTACATAATGGTAAATGGATCAATTCAACAGGAAGAGCTAACTATTCTAAATATATATGCACCCAATACAGGAGCACCCAGATACAGAAAGCATGTCCTTACAGACTTACAAAGAGACTTAGACTCCCATACAATAATAATGGGAGATGTTAACATCCCACTGTCAACATTAGACAGATCAACGAGACAGAAAGTTAACAAGGATATCCAGGAATTGAACTTAACTCTGCACCAAGTGGACCTAATAGACATCTACAGAACTCTCCACCCCAAATCAACAGAATATACATTCTTCTCAGCACCACATCGCACTTATTCCAAAATTGACCACATAGTTGGAACTAAAGCACTCCTCAGCAAATGTACAAGAACAGAAATTACAACAAATTGTCTCTCAGACCACAGTGTAATCAAACTAGAACTCAGGACTAAGAAACTCAATCAAAACCGCTCAACTACATGGAAACTGAACAACCTGCTCCTGAATGACTACTGGGTACATAACGAAATGAAGGCAGAAATAAAGATGTTCTTTGAAACCAATGAGAACAAAGATACAACATACCAGAATCTCTGGGACACATTTAAAGCAGTGTGCAGAGGGAAATTTATAGCACTAAATGCCCACAAGAGAAAGCAGGAAAGATCAAAAATTGACACTCTAACATCGCAATTAAAAGAACTAGAGAAGCAAGAGCAAACACATTCCAAAGCTAGCAGAAGGCAAGAAATAACTAAGATCAGAGCAGAACTGAAGGAGATAGAGACACAAAAAACCCTCCAAAAAATCAATGAATCCAGGAGTTGGTTTTTTGAAAAGATCAACAAAATTGACAGACCACTAGCAAGACTAATAAAGAAGAAAAGAGAGAAGAATCAAATCGACGCAATTAAAAATGATAAAGGGGATATCACCACCGACCCCACAGAAATACAAACTACCATCAGAGAATACTATAAACACCTCTACGCAAATAAACTAGAAAACCTAGAAGAAATGGATAATTTCCTGGACACTTACACTCTTCCAAGACTAAACCAGGAAGAAGTTGAATCCCTGAATAGACCAATAGCAGGCTCTGAAATTGAGGCAATAATTAATAGCCTACCAACCAAAAAAAGTCCAGGACCAGACGGATTCACAGCCAAATTCTACCAGATGTACAAGGAGGAGTTGGTACCAATTCTTCTGAAACTATTCCAATCAATAGAAAAAGAGGGAATCCTCCCTAACTCATTTTATGAGGCCAACTTCATGCTGATACCAAAGCCTGACAAAGATACAACAAAAAAAGAGAATTTTAGACCAATATCCCTGATGAACATTGATGCAAAAATCCTCAATAAAATGCTGGCAAACCGGATCCAGCAGCACATCAGAAAGCTTATCCAACACGATCAAGTGGGCTTCATCCCTGGGATGCAAGGGTGGTTCAACATATGCAAAATCAATCAACATAATCCAGCATATAAACAGAACCAAAGACAAAAACCACATGATTATGTCACTAGATGCAGAAAAGGCCTTTGACAAAATTCAACAGCTCTTCATCCTAAAAACACTCAATAAATTCGGTATTGATGGAATGTATCTCAAAATAATAAGAGTTATTTATGACAAACCCACAGCCAATATCATACTGAATGGGCAAAAAACTGGAAGCATTCCCTTTGAAAACTGGCACAAGACAGGGATGCCCTCTCTCACCACTCCTATTCAACATAGTGTTGGAAGTTCTGGCTAGGGCAATCAGGCAAGAGAAAGAAATCAAGGGGATTCAGTTAGGAAAAGAAGAAGTCAAATTGTCCCTCTTTGCAGATGACATGATTGTATATTTAGAAAACCCCATCATCGCAGCCCAAAATCTCCTTAAGCTGATAACCAACTTCAGCAAAGTCTCAGGATACAAAATTAATGTGCAAAAATCACAAGCATTCTTATACACCAGTAACAGAGAGCCAAATCATGAATGAACTCCCATTCACAATAGCTTCAAAGAGAATAAAATGCCTAGGAATCCAACTGACAAGGGATGTAAAGGACCTCTTCAAGGAGAACTACAAACCACTGCTCAGTGAAATAAAAGAGGACACAAACAAATGGAAGAGCATACCATGCTCATGGATAGGAAGAATCAATATTGTGAAAATGGCCACACTGCCCAAGGTAATTTATAGATTCAATGCCATCCCCATTAAGCTACCAATGAATTTCTTCACAGAATTGGAAAAAACTGCTTTAATCTTCATATGGAACCAAAAAAGACCCCACATTGCCAAGAAAATCCTAAGCCAAAGGAACAAAGCTAGAGGCATCACGCTACCTGACTTCAAACTATACTACAAGGCTACAGTAACCAAAACAGCAAGGTACTGGTACCAAAACAGAGATATAGACCAATGGAACAGAACAGAGTCCTCAGAAATAATACCACACATCTACAGCCATCTGATCTTTGACAAACCTAACAAAAGAAAAAATGGGGAAAGGATTCCCTATTTAATAAATGGTGCTGGGAAAACTTGCTAGCCATAAGTAGAAAGCTGAAACTGGATCCTTTCCTTATTCCTTATACGGAAATTAATTCAAGATGGATTAGAGACTTAAATGTTAGACCTAATACCATAAAAACCCTAGAAGAAAACCTAGGTAATACCATTCAGGACATAGGCATGGGCAAGGACTTCATGTCTAAAATACCAAAAGCAATGGCAACAAAAGCCAGAATTGACAAATGGGATCTCATTAAACTAAAGAGCTTCTGCACAGCAAAAGAAACTACCATCAGAGTGAACAGGAAACCTACAGAATGGGGGAAAATTTTTGCAATCTACTCATCAGACAAAGGGCTAATATCCAGAACCTACAAAGAACTCCAACAAATTTATAAGAAAAAACAACCCCATCAAAAAGTGGGCAAAGGATATGAACAGACACTTCTCAAAAGAAGACATTCATACAGCCAACAGACACATGAAAAAATATTCATCATCACTCGCCATCAGAGAAATGCAAATCAAAACCACAATGAGATACCATCTCACACCAGTTAGAATGGCAATCATTTAAAAATCAGGAAACAACAGGTGCTGGAGAGGATGTGGAGAAATAGGAACACTTTTACACTGTTGGTGGGATTGTAAACTAGTTCAACTATTGTGGAAAACAGTGTGGCCATTCCTCGAGGATCTAGAACTAGAAATACCATTTGACCCAGCCATCCCATTACTGGGGATATACCCAAAGGATTATAAGTCATGCTGCTATAAAGACACATGCACAAGTATGTTTATTGCGGCACTATTCACAATAGCAAAGCCTTGGAATCAACCCAAATGTCCATCAGTGACAGACTGGATTAAGAAAATATGGCACATATACACCATGGAATACTATGCAGCCATAAAAAAGGATGAGTTCATGTCCTTTGTAGGGACATGGATGCAGCTGGAAGCCATCATTCTCAGCAAACTATTGCAAGAACAGAAAATCAAATACCGCATGTTCTCACTCACACATGGGAATTGAACAATGAGATTGCTTGCACACAGGAAGAGGAACATCACACACCGGGTCCTATTGTGGGGAGCGGGGAGAGGGGAGGGATAGCATTAGGAGATATACCTAGTGTAAATGACGAGTTAATGGGTGCAGCACACCAACATGGCACATGTATACATATGTAACAAACCTGCACGTTGTATACATGTACCCTAGAATTTAAAGTATAATAAAAAGAAAAAAAACTTTTCTCCAGACTATGTCAGTATCTCCACTTATAAAAAATTAGGGAACGATTAACCAAATAGAACTGGATAGAATAGAATCTACAGTGGAGTTGTACCGTAAATGCATATAACTTACACAACTTCAATTATGTAAATTGAGAAGAAAGCAATAAGGCCAAAGGTTCATCTGTCAATTTGTATGGCCTGGACAGAGTGTGAAATGGGAAGTGTTAATCCACCATGCCCTCATAAGCACAAGTAGCCTTGCTGAGGGTGATTATGGTATTTAAAGATATGTCTTGTCATATATCACGACCCTTGAAAGAAAGTCAAGTATTTCTGATGCTCAATTAGAAAAAAACTGGCTATTGAACTTACTGAGACATAGCATATGGATCCCCAATATGCCCTTTTTAAGAGTACTTTAGCCGGGCTCGGTGGCTCATGCCTGTAATCCCAGCACTCTGGGAGGCCGAGGCGGGCAGATCACGAGGTCAGGAGATTGAGACCATCCTGGCTAATACCGTGATACCCTGTCTCTACCAAAAAATACAAAAAATTAGCCTGTCGTGGTGGTGGGCGCCTGTAGTCCCAGCGTCCCAGCTACTCGGGAGGCTGAGGCAGGAGAATGGCGTGATCCCGGGAGGCGGAGCTTGCAGTGAGCCAATATCGCGCCACTACACTCCAGCCTGGGCGACAGAGCGAGACTCTGTCTCACAAAAAAAAAAAAAAAAAAAAAAAAAAAAAACGGAAAAAGAACACAAAACTATAATTGTTACTCAGATTCCATTTCAAAGAAAATCTTCATGCCAGCACTTTGTTCAACATATCTCAGCCACAAGGCAAATATATGCTGACTAAATTTTACTTTCAAGGTGTGGTTGAGAGATAGGTGGTGGTTGAGAAACCTCCTAAAAAGATCCATATACACTGGGGTGAATTCATCTTTGTCCAAGAATGTAAGCATTGTACCAAATGTAACCTAATGTAACAAGACACTCTGAGCCTTGCTGGATGGTTTAACTAGACAAGTGTTCTGGGAAGCCACATAATGACAACCAAATACAGAACCAAACCATGCACTGTTTGGGAGTTTTCAGATTTTGTTTTTGTTTTTTTCTTCTGTTAGGGAGCAGAAGCCTCTCTAGTAGAACTCTCCAATGGATTCCGTCAAACCTTTCAATACAACTACAGCATATATTTTCTGCCTGACAACTCAAGTGACTAAATACTAAACACTCATTTCTATGTATTTATTTATTTCCTCATGAACAAATAATTATTTTCTTGCTTTATTTTGATGTATTTTGTACATTTGTATTTAGATTTTAACTCATATAAATACATATTTATGATACAACCCTACTGTAGACTCTATTCTATCTAGTTCTATTTGGTTAATCTTTCCCTAATTTTTTATAAGTGGAGAGATACTGACATAGTCTGGAGAATTATTGACTTATTATACACTTCATTTTTAAAGTTAATGAAAACAATAATAATTTAGTACATAAATAATAAAAGGAGTTCCAAAATTTCTGCTTAATAGGAGAAAGACCATTCTTAAGCCCTACTAATCACCTTCACTTACATAAAATGAACATCATCATTCCAGGATTTAAGCTACGTGTCCCAATTCTTCTTTCCTTCTCTAGTGCTGAACTCGCATTAAGATGACTGAGAGTGGAACCATTCCTTCCAGGAAAAGATGACCCCATAATCAGAGATGTGGTTTGATCTTCTGCAATGCCAACAATCAGACTTCATATTCACTCCCCAACATCTGAGTCATAACTTTGAGAATATAACTAAAACAACATTGTGTGGGAAGTGCCGAGATTTCTAACTAGGTACATCTGTACCAGGTATAGTCAAGCTCCTTTTCAATCTCTCCTTAGGACCTAATCTCACCCTTACTCATTTTTTACATTATATCTGTAACAAGTAATAAACACTTCTTCTACACTCTGACTTAAAGTTATTATTCAAACTTGGTAGGAAAGAACTTGAGATTGTGATCAGAGACTTTATAATTCTGTGTGTGTGTGTGTGTGTGTGTGTGTGTGTGTATACATGCATGTGTATCAAAAAGAGCTTGGGTTTAATCGTTCACATTCATTATCCCACATCATTACTACTCATGTTTTTCCTCACATGCCCTCAGCTTAGCAAATGACACTAACCAATAGCTCAATGTCAGAACTTGGGAGTCATTTTTGACTCCTCCTCTTCATCATCTCCTATATCTAATTAATCTTCAAGTTTTATAAAATTCACATTTAACCTTGTGATGGTTAATTTTATGTGCCAACTTGACTGGCCACAGGGTGCCCAGATACTCAGTCAAATATTATTCTGGGTGTTTCTGTGAAGATATTTTAGATGAGATTAACATTTAAAGTTAAGACTGAGTAAAGCAGACTCAGTCTACAATTTTAAATGTTAATCTTATCTAAAAAAGATTATTCCAAAAGAATGTATGGTTTTTCTAAAATCAATCCTTCTATTTCTACCTTTAAAAGTAATTTATTTAATTTCTACATCTCTCAATTGGGAAACAATAATTCCAAAATGATCTGATCCTTTTTTTAAGAATAACCATGAAATATTATTCCCCAGGTTAACAAAACTAGCAGCCCATCTGCAATATTTTCAATCACAAGCACTTTGCAGGTTGCACTACACAGAGCTACTTGGGTAGAAATATTTTCCTTTTGTTCCTTTAACAGCTTTACCCCTTTGACAAGATCTTAAAACAGTCAAGTTGAATTTTTCCAACTTCTTCCTCCGTATTACTTTGGCAAAGGTTTGGGCATTAAGTCAGGTAGAAATCAATAATTCTCCAAGTAATGCTTGCCCCAGAAGGCGTCCACATGAAAATAAATAAGTGTCCTGAGCATAAAATATTTTTTACAAACATCTATTTGAGGGAAACAAAAACCTTAATGCCTCAAGTATTTAAGACGTTTTAAAAAGTAAAAGAAAAACAATACGATTTCTCATTTATTGGTGAAATAACTGCATCTACTAAGATTTTTTCCTTTTCCTTCTAAACATAGAAAATTGAAAAATTAGTATAAGTTAGAACTAGGCTGATTGTGAAAAAGTGTAAATTTAAAAATTTACATTAATTTAAAAATACTTCTGACCATATGAATTATAAAAGACTGCAAATATAAGGGAGGAAAAAGGAACATGAAAATTAGACTGCTCGCTCATTTGAAACGCTTTGATAAAAAGTACTCTATCTTCTTTGGATTGTCACCCCTGTGAGGGAAGGGACTGTGACATTTTGTATTAATCTCTACATAGCACTTGCCTCTGTACTGTGCCTGTGACAGTAGTTCATAACAAAAAGTTTTCAGATTTTTTCAGTGGAACCATGTTCATTAAATGAGAAACTAACAAGATGTGTTTGCTATCCCAATTGCCTTGGAACATTGACCATTTCATTTAAAATGTTACCATTTTGCTTGTAAATTTACTTATTCCTCTAAGTTTAAAAGTATATCAAATCCAGAAATGACTTTATAATTTAGCTGTTAATTTTCTCTAGTTACTTACTTTTAAGTTAACAACAACTCTGACACTATAGCTTATTCACCACAAAGTTATTAATTAAATCAAATATAATGTGCAATTAAAACTCAGATGCAGAGTCAAATAGGATTTCCCCATGTTTATATAAGAAGCTTTGAAATGCACACAATAATGACAAATAAATTATTAGTATTATAGAGATGAGAAAAACATTGAATACTAGGATTTTACAATCAAACAAGCACTTGTTATTTACTGGATATTAAATGTCACCACTTACGTTTCTTTACTTCCTTATGCCCTGTATTAAAACACCATAGAAAGGAAAGTGCTAAGTGAAGTATTTCAATATTTTAAGAAGTAGAAAACCTTGGTCGAGACCTCACTCCATTCAAACATTTAGCAAGCATCCACTGATCACAATCTGTAGTCAATCACTGTTCTACCGTAATATGTGGCCACGATGATTGTGACAGTAAAGGAACCATCTGTAAAGAATAATTTTTGCCTGGTATTTCTCACTTATTCTGAAAAGTAAATCTTGACTAGAAGGGAGTTTTCTAGGATCCATATAGAAGCATAATTAGATATTTTCTGATATATAAAATGAAAAAGAGAATGTCTTGCAAAGAACAGAAATTAAATGCACATGAAGGACACTGTCTTTGAAATCTACCCCCTTTCCAACATCATCCTTGTTCAAGCACCCATCACCATTCCTTTAAAGAAACCCTCCTTTAAAGGAGGCAATAGCCTCCTCAGGAGGGTTCCTACTTCGGTGTTGCTCCTCTATGATCCTCCTTCCACTACTAAGAGTGCCATCTTTCTAAAACCTGACCAGAACATCACGGTGCCTTAAGCCCTCAGTGTCTCTTCCCCATCAACTAGATGAAATCCAAGCTCCTTGGTTTGTATGATGAGGCACTTTGTGATCTAGACCCACTTATAGGGCAGGCAGTGAGAAGGCACCAACTATGAGGGAAGTGAGGAAAGAGTTACCCATAACTTTTGCTGTCTCAAAAAGTTGCTGGCTCTAACATCATTTAAGCAAAGCTGGTCAATGGGGAGATACTGGATAGACTCACATTAGAAGTCACTCTGAGAAATTGCTAAGACTCCAGATTATAATTCCCAAAATTTAAAATTAGATAAACCTTCTGAAATGGACCTGTGACAGGTAAGAGTATAAGGCTGAAGAAATATACTCAATACAAGAGCCTAAGAATTTGTTGAAGAGATCTTTTCAATACATTGTGTAGCTTATGTTGAGGCTTTCTAAATTAATACATTTTAGCATAATTATGTTGAGCATGTAAATGGGAACGAAAACAGGTTATAATCCTGTGATTTGAGCTTGGAGCATCAATGGGTCCTAGCCTGGAACCTGTCCCACAGCAGAAGACGAGGACCTGGTAGATGATATCCAACACAGCACTACATACAAATGGAAGCACTGACAGTAATACAGTCATTGGATACCCTTTCTTCCTCTGCTGGAATTGCATTAACTTCTGGCATTTTGGACAGGCATCAAGAAGGTATGTCATTCAAGAAGGTGAGGAAATGAATCAAGGATGGGACAAAGACAAATATAGGGCATGCAGAGTCTAGAGTAATTGATTCAAGAAATTAAAGAAACTTGGTTCCATTTTTTTACTTTCTCCTGCTTATACTTGCAATACCTCTGGGCATTATTTCTCACTCTTCTTCCCTTCCTACTTTACCCTTACCAACTCAGAACTCAGAACACACTGTGCTCTCCCATGTCTCCTCGTTATGCTCTTTCCTTTGCCTAGAATGCTCTAGGAAGCCTTTTCTGAGCCAAAAGGGTTGGGTTAGGTACCTTTGGGTGTCTCCATTGTACTCTGATGATGTGTTTATACGATACAATTTATTCAAGCAGCTTATCCTCTATATGGCTCTATTTCACTTGTAAAATGGAGATAATAGTAGCATATACTCCATAAGGTTGTTTTGGTTATTATGCAAGGTAATATATGTAAAACCACTTAAACAATACCTGGCACAAATAAACAAGTATATAAGTAATAGCTGCTGTGTTATTATATTATTAAAAAACAGCATGTTTTTATCAGGTACTATGTGGCAGTCATTATGCTGGATGTTGGTAGACTATTGGTGAACAAAGGAGACATGGTTCCCACTGCAGTGACGCTATATAAAATTACTCATTCTACAGTATGTGTCTCCATGCCTCCCAGTGTCAGAGATCAATCTTTGTCATTTTTTTGTGTTACCAGCACCTAGAAGAGGATTTATCACAGAGCTGGGCATATAAGAGGTGCTCAAAAATTATTTAAAAATAACCCCAGAAAGTCCTGAGGAGAGGAAAAAAACATGTGACTTGTAGACATGCAACAGCATTAAACTCACTGAAATTATGCATGGCTGGGACCCAGGTTAAATGAGAAGGAATGAAAGAAGATGCAGCTGAAGAGAAGGAAGGCCAGATCACAGAGGGCCTAATACCATGAGAAAGAGTTTAACTTAGAATGGGGATTCAGAAAGCATTTTAAGTAAGGAGTATCGTAGTCATACTTCCATTACATAAAGAATGGAAACTGTGAAGGCCAATGACTGGAAGAAACTGAGACTAGAGGTAGAAAATAGGATGCTATTTGCAGTATTCTGCATAAGATGTGATGAAAATGTGATCTAAGATAGCATCAGTGTGAACAGACAGAAGAGGATAGAGCAAAATTAAGACAGTAGGTCTGATAGGCCAATAGGATACAGCATTTGAGGAAAAGACAGAGATGTAATACGACTCTTATGATTCTAGCTTTGGTGCTAAATACATTGCAAATCATTAAATGAGATGATAATATACGAATAAGATTAGGATTTAGGTGACAAAATGGAGATCATCTGCTGAGTTTTAGGTATACTGAGGCATCTATGAGATTAAGTAGAAATCTAAGAGTCAGTAGGTTATATGCACTTAGGTATCAAGAAAGAAAATGGAAAGTGGTCTTTGCTGGAAAACTATAAAACCCTGTGTAAATTAAGAGATCGTGTTTCCAGGGAGATGAAAGAGAAATTTAATCATGGATATAAAAAGTGTATGTAGATGTACTAGAAGTCGAGGAGATGTGCAAGAATTGACAATCCTTTCCATTAATATTTTAGTCAAGATTATCAACTCAAAGTAAATGAGAGGGATATGGGTTATGAACTGAGGTGGTTAGTGAAGGTTTGAAAGAAATGGAAAAAGAAGGTTATCAAGGACACGCAAAATACAGTAGGCAAAGAACCAACCTAAGTGTCCATCAACGGACGAACGGATAAAGAAAATGTGGAATATAACAATGGAATATTATTCAGCCATAAAAAAAAAAAATCATGTCATTCACGGTAACATGGATGGAACTTGAGGTCATTATGTTAAGTGAAATAAGCCAGGCACAGAAAGACAAATGCCACATGTTCCCACTCATATGTGGGAGCTAAAAAAACTTGATCTCATGGGTGCAGCAGACTAACATGGCACAAGTATACATATGTAACAAACCTGCATGTTATGCACATGTACCCTACAACTTAAAGTATAATAATAATAAATAAATTAAAAAAAAAAAAAAAAAAAAAACTTGATCTCAGGGACATAGAAAAAAGAACCATAGATACCAGAGACTGGGACAGGTGAGTGGGGGTGAGGGGGCATAAAGAGAGGTTGGTTGTGGGCACACACATAGATTTAGATAGAAAAAATATGTTCTAATATTTGACAGCAGACTAAGCAACTATACTTAGCAACAATATTATGTATATTTTAAAGTTACTAGAAAAGAGGACTTGAAATGATACCAGCACATAAAAATGATAAACACTCAGGTGATGGATACCTCAAATACCCTAACTTGATCATGACGCATTCTATGAATGCAAAAAAACTCATATGTACTCCATAAATAGGTAAAATATTTATAGCAATAAAAGAGAAAAAATTAAAAAGAAAAGGATATATATATTCTTGATACTTAAATGCATAGTGTTCTACAGCCTTAGCTAGAGCATATTGCCTGATATATATATATACATATATACAAAAATATATATACATATATATATATATTTGTAGAGGTAGCAACAATGGTAGAGAAACATAGAAGGTAAATGGTTGGATTGATTTAAAGTTGAAGCTTTACAGAGTTGTGGTGCACAAATACTAAGGAGCAAAGGAATGGAGGGAGCTGCATGCCTAGGGAGCATCCATTCCTAAGAAGTATGCCACATAGAGAAAAAAATGTCGTTAGAAGAAGGGATTAACAGGCTTAGGGGGAAAAATGCAAGAATCAGAAGATAAAAACTCTAATTAATTTGAAAAGTAAATGCATCAGATAAACTCTAAGAAGGTACATCTTGGAGTTTAAGATTTCAGAAACTGAAAATTCTAATACATGGAAAAGACCTAGCATGTAACCATATGAAGTAGAGTTGAAACTTGCATTTTTGAGTACCTGTAGGCATTGTGCTTCGCATTTTACATATGCCATCTCATTTGATAATGATTTTCTTAATTTATTTAGAGAGACAAGGTCTTGCTGTGTTGCCCAGACTGGTCTCAAACTATTGGACTCAAGTGATACTCTTACCTCAACCTTCTAAGTTGCTGAGATTACAGGTGTGAGTCACTACACTCAGCTTGATTCATTATTTTTACAGATGAAAAGACTAAGTATGAGTCAAGTTACATGATCTGCACAATGTTACACAGTTAGTCAGTAGCTGAACTGGGATGCAAACTCTAGCCTGTGTAATTCCAAAGCATATACTCTTTCCAGAATAACACATCAACTGCTGAATGTGAGAAGGTTGTCAGGGAAAAATGGAGCAAAGATTACCTGAAGTAAGTAAATGAAAGAATTCTGAGACTAGATGGTGGATGTGGTGATTCAGTTAGACACAGAAGTCATTCACCTGACAGCTAAACTTGAATGGAATAATCTATTAGTTAATTCCATAATCATTGAAAAATGTGGAGAAATGATAACGAGACTGATAAATGGAGTATCCCATGATGAGCTCTGCTACAGGTTGGCACCATGATGAGTGAAGAACACAAAAAAGGAATGTATATTACTGCAGCATATCATGAATGAATTTCCTCATAAAATAATACTATGGATGCTAGAGGTTTTATGAGGCCACTCTCACAAACACTTTCATTAAAAGCAAAGTTCTGGGAAACGAGCTGGTGGATTCCTTAATTTCTGCTTGTTACATTGACCCTGAACTTTGGGCACCCATCAAGAGAGTAAGGAGACTGGAAACCTCCATCCATTCAGTTTTATCTAGCTTGTATCCTAGATATCTGCATCCATTCAGTTTTATCGAGCTTGGATCCTAGTTTGCACCGTTTGTTAATTTGGTGATAGGACAAATTAAAGGCAACTTTAAACTAAGGCTGAGTCATCATCCTACAATCTTCTAACCTCTAATAACTGCTGAGGAGTGCTTTGCTCAGGATATGGGATGGAATATCCAGAAGTTATGAGCTCCAAAGAAACTGGGATTTTTATATGACAGAGAGGAGTCACTCTGTAGACACAGTAGTAAAAGGCAGGGTGAGTGATTGCCCACTACCACCGCTGAGACCCACGATTCCTAGAAGGTGGGAACATAAGCAGACACTATTCCGTATGGTGGCAGGAGAGAGCTATCTTTTAATTAATAGGAAAAAGATAGAAGGGGAATGTTCCTTAAGGTGTTCTGGTTTGTTTTCGACTTGATATGAGAAGGGTTGGGAGATGAAAAACAAAGGGAGGAAACGTCTAGAGATACAAAGAATGAAATAGTATAATGATAAGATCATTAATGAATATGGGTGACTCCTGGAGCTTGTATTTTGTAAGGTTGACACAGATGGCAGGGAATAAAAGAATGGTGGTACTAATTTCATGTGTTTCCTTGTATCTCTGACATCACAAAAATACAGTCTTTCAGCTGAGCATAATCCCCATTTCACAATGACAGTAAATCATTTTTTGTATCACAACAGACCTGACCAGATATATGTGGTAACAACAATGGACATACAGGTGGGTCACAGTGGCTCATGCCTGCAGTCCCAGTACTTTGAGAGACCAAGGTTGAAAGAATTGCTTCAAGGCCATCCTGGACAAAACAGTGAGACCTCATCTCTATGAAAAAATTAAAATAAAATAAAATAATTAAAGGGGTATGGTGGTACATGCCTGAAGTCTCAGCTACTCAGGAGGCTGAGGCAGGAGGATTACTTGAGCCCAGGAATTCAAGGTTGCAGTAAACTATGATTGCACCACTGCACTCCAGCCTGGATGACAGAGTAAGATAATGTGTCAAACAAACAAACAAAAAAACCAATGGATGTACATGTTTTAGAAGGATAAGATGATCACATATGGCCTCCACATACCAACACCAAAAGCATTGATTTAAATCTCACACCAGTCTCAATCTCACAAATATCTCAAATTTCCTTATAAATAATTTAAAAATTAATAATTAACTCATTCAAATTTCTTTTGACCCAATTATATGTTTCTACTTTACCATATATTTACGTAACAAGCTTCAAGAGCCACTTAAGAAGCAAAGCAGTTTATCTTTCTTCTTGAATCATGAATGCCTCTTTTAAAGTTCACATAATGGTTATACAGTACTCTAGTATTCGTGAACAAGATGTGAAGAACAAGGTCATTTTAACTTTTCTTTTTTAATCATTTAGCCTTCAATCATATCCCTTTTAAGCTTTTAACTTTTCAGCTAAACAACGCCGCTGTTCTGATTTGAGAGAGTATTTTTGTGTTTGATTATCTGTTCATCTGGGCTTTTCTGTTTGGTTGGTTTTTTATCAGTCATTACATTTTCCATTATCCCTTATATTTTCTACTTTTAAGGTAATTTCTATTTTTCTCATATCACTATTATATAATTATATTCTCTCATATGGTATAATGATTTATGTGTGTGCTTCCAAAGCTACAACTCCTAAAAAGCAGAGAGTGTTGCTCCTACCTTTATTTATTCCTGCTTTCAGGAAATAAACAATAGTTATACTATATTTTAATTTTCTATATAATTAGAATTTTTAGAAAGTTAATTTCTCCTTGGAAAGTAAATTTCCATAGGAGAAACAGGTAAACAATAGTGCACACAAGAGAAAATAAAAGAATGATTGCAATATTCTAATTATAACAATACTAGGAAGAGAGAAGGAGACAGACAGAGAGAGAGAGAGAGAGAGAGAGACAGAGACAGAGAGAGAAGTTTGCATTTTCTATCTCTTACCAGCTTTTGGTCATATTTTCAACTAGTATTCCTACATTAAACAAAATCAAGGAAAAATACTCTAGGAAATGTCATTCAATTTGAAGGTAACATAAGCTTCCTCTATACTGAACTTCCTCAAAAAAGAAACTTGAATCAATGAATCCAGCACAAGAAATCTTGCCAGGGTGAGAATATAGAGAGAAATCATCCCAGCAGGGGGAAGGAAGAGCAAAAGCCAAATTGTTTTAAGTATTTAGATGTAAATACCAAAATTACAGGGACAAAATTTCTCACTCAGAGAAGAGAGAAGAGAAGATGATGAGTATTAGTTCATTTTTAGTTTAGGGAGTAGGGGGCATATAAAAAGGACCAGGCAAGAAGTGACTCCAAGCTAAGCTCCAACATTAGAGTAGAAACAACCTTCCCACCATTTCGTACTTGCTCCTTTGGGTAGCTGTGACTGAAGATCAAGGGTTGGATGAGGAAAGGCATCAGGACAGACCTGAAACATACAGAAAGACAGATGCCCAGGTCAACAGGCCTACAGCAGTAACAGTAAGTGTTGCGTGAATGGCATTTGGCAGAGATGATCACTCTGAGAGTTATCACAACAGTCTAAAGATAGATGGAAAAGTATGTTAGCTATTGTAATAAAAGTTTACATATTGCTTTTGTCATAAGAAAATGATTTTGTTGCATTTTCTGTATTTAAAAAAAATCAAACATCTTGGATTGCTCTTACACAGTTCCACAAACAGATTGAGCCTATCATGTTTTAATTTTGTTAATTTTAGTAATCCTAAAAACTGTATTAATCTTTACACTGGGAAGCATGATTTGTCATCTAATGTGTTTTCCTATAGGTTTCTCAAGTTCGTATCAAAGGCACAAGATAAGGTTGGGAAATTCTGGTCCTGTATATACAAGTCAGAAAAAGATTTAGTTTTGTAATAAATCATAGTACAAAACCCCTCTGACCCGAGCCACCTCAAAATTGTCTCATTCTCACAACCAATTTTGAAGACACACATACATCTTTTCTCTCCACATAATATTCCTTTGTCATAGCCACTGAATAGCATGAACTAACAGCAGTCCTGAAATTGTGTAGGCTTGGTAAAGGCACCTGCAGAGGAATAAATATGTTTAATTAAATCCTTAAAAAAAAAAAAGAGTTTAAACAGTATTATTCCATCTTCCACCCTAACCCTGCCAATGTAGTGATTATATGTCTATTAAAAAGGAGGGTTTGTATGAGTTATCATGACATGCATCACTAGATTGTAGATAATATAATTTATTATGTAATTTATTTTACATATTTATTTAAATATATAATAAAATATAACTCCAGAATACAAGGTCCTAAGGTTTGAAGCTTATGCACAAAATTGTGCCATTTCTTGGGGTATGCAATCCTCCAGGCATGGACATTTACTTATAAAATAAATACTGCATATTATAACAGGAAGAGACTTCAAAATCCATGATTGTTTATTTTTTGCCTTTCAGATGCACCTCCAAGAAGAAACATTAGATTTATAAATGTATGGGTGTGAGTGTGTGTGAAATCTGGAGTGGAAGTAAAACTGTTAAAATCCATGAGAAGTCTTGAATTAATGAAGATTCAGAACTAGGAAACACAGTATGCATGTCCCTTAAACAAAGAAGCCAGCAGTGGACCCCTTCAGGTAGTCATCAAAGAACAACATACGTGGCTATCAGAAACAAACTTTCCCAGGATTTAACAAAAATAACATTTCTCATTTATAAATCATACTCTTCAGTAGATCATAATTTGTAGCAAACTAAATAAGTAGATCCCTGTCCTCTGAAACAGAATTGAAACTGCTGCCTGAGCATCTAACTTATCTAAACTGCCAAATCAAACATTCCTTAATCAGTTTTAGCACTTGTTTATTTTCTCTCTTCTGAAAGAATGGCTATTAAGTGGCCAGCGCTGTCCCTGACACGACTCACATACATGCTCATTAAAATAAAGCTACTTAAAGTAGACATTGTCTTGTCGTTCAGCACTCCTCTTCTAAAAATTATTCCTTTCAACCAGAGGGTTCAAATGGCAACTGCCAACTTATCAGATGATTTGCCCATGAATAAGCACCCAACCCAATTTTCTGGGTTTAAAAAAAAAAATAGTTGCCTTATTGTTATTGTTTTGTATGTATATCTTGGTGTCCACCAGTATCCATGCATTTCCCTCTGTAGGATATCCTAGAGAGTTTACAGAAATTAAATTTCCTAAGTCATCCATCTATAGAGGTAGGGAGAGTGAACAGGGCACTTTAAAATTATTTTCCTTGAAAAGTAGAAATGAGCACGGATCTTAGAAAGCTCTGATATACTTAGCAGACATAAATCTGTTTAATACGAATATGAAATAAAATCATACTCTTACAGATTTTCAGATACAATAAAAAAGCTACAGTATGAAAATAGAAGATACATATGTGATTTTTAAATTTGACA